>NC_057945.1:3818404-4003404 GCF_018555375.3 Anguilla rostrata
ACTCCCCCAGTTAATCCTGAGGGGGACAGTGAGCTAAAGGGCTTTAATGATACAGTGAAGCCCTCAGAAACTCCACCTGCGCACACACACACCTGTGCACACACACTCACACACACACACCTGTACACACACACACTCACACTCACACACTCACACACACTAGCACACACACACACACCGCACACACACATACATACACACACACACACACACACACCGCACGCACACACACACACACACACACCGCACGCACACACACACCGCACACACACCGCACACACACACCGCACACGCACACACCGCACACACACACACACACACACACACTCACACAGACACACACACACACACACACATACACACACCGCACGCGCACACACACACATACTCACACACACACACACACACACACACACTCACACACACACACTCACACACACACACCGCACGCACACACACACACACCGCACGCACACACACTCCCACACACACACCGCACGCACACACACTCCCACACACACACACCGCACGCACACACTGACACACCGCACGCACACACACACACACCTCACGCACACACACTCCCACACACACACACACACACACACACACACACACACCGCACGCGCACACACACACACACGGCACGCACACACACACACACTCACTCACACACACCGCACACACACTCACACACTCACACACACACTCACACACACACTCACACACACACACACACACACACTCACACACTCTCTCACACTCTCTCACACACACACACACACACACACACACACACACTCACTGACGGTCTCCATGATGTCGGTGAAGAAGCCGTACGGCACCAGTGGTTCCGGAAGCTCACGGAAGAAGAGCTTGAGTGCCCCGGTGATGACATGGATATCCTCCCACTGACTGTCCTCCAGACTCAGCTTCTCCTCTGAGGGGGGGGGGGGGGGGGGAGAGAGGGAGGGTGAGAGAGAGAGAGGTGGAGGGAGGGTGAGAGAGAGAGAGGGAGGGAGGAAGAGAGAGGGGGAAGGGGGATAAACCAATTCAGTGACAAATTTCTTAACAACTCATAAAGAACAAGAAGGAGCTACACATGAAGCTGCAACAGGAAGAGCAGGCCTGCTCCAGAGTGAGTGAAAGAGTGAGAGGGAGAAATAGCCGTCTGTCAGAGAAACACACCAAAGAGAAAAGCACACAGACCTACACTGCCTGTGTTCAGACACACAGACCCACACTGCCTGTGTTCAGCCACACAGACCCACACAGCTTGTGTTGTCACACAGACCCACACTGCCTGTGTTCAGCCACACCTACGCAGCAAAACACATTGCGAGCTGAAATCAAGTAAAAAACACAAACTTTGCAGTAATACAAGAAATGGAAAACCCTGTGCAATCGGGAACCATCATTTTTACACAATGACAAATAAAGAGCAAAAGAAAGCAAAGTGTGGAATGGCGCCTTCCTTATTCAGAAATGGTAAAAACCTGTTTTGCCTTTTACTGTGTTTTTCCTCCCCATATTGGAATTACAAACCTTTCTCAGCGCTCAGTTTGGAAGAATGACAATCAGCAGCAACTCTCCTCTGAAACGCAACGTCAGTGTGTCTAAAATGGCGGCCGAATGGCCTGTTCTCGTCTTTATGCTATGTTATGTTATTTTGTGCTTTTTGTGACACTGCAGTTAATAAGTCTGAGGAAGAAACTTCATGGGGCCGGCAGACTTGCAGGTGCCCAATCGACCAGCAGGGGTCACTAGTGCACAATGAGAAGACTGAATCACAACCAAAAGAAACCCCCCCTCTGGTGGTAATGCTAAAACAACTGTGCACCACCCTGCACGACTGCCACCCACAGTCCAGACCTCAACAGATACCAGACCATGGGGCCCATCCACACACTGGAGCAGAGCCTTAACAGATACCAGACCATGGGGCCCATCCACACACTGGAACAGAGCCTTAACAGATACCAGACCATGGGGCCCATCCACACACTGGAACAGAGCCTTAACAGATACCAGACCATGGGGCCCATCCACACACTGGAACAGAGCCTTAACAGATACCAGACCATGGGATCCATCCACACACTGGAACAAAGCCTTAACAGATACCAGACCGTGGGGCCCATCCACACACTGGAACAGAGCCTTAACAGATACCAGACCATGGGGCCCATCCACACACTGGAACAGAGCCTTAACAGATACCAGACCATGGGGCCCATCCACACACTGGAACAGAGCCTTAACAGATACCAGACCATGGGGCCCATCCACACACTGGAGCAGAGCCTTAACAGATACCAGACCATGGGGCCCATCCACACACTGGAACAGAGCCTTAACAGATACCAGACCATGGGGCCCATTCACACACTGGAACAGAGCCTTAACAGATACCAGACCATGGGGCCCATCTACACACTGGAACACAGCCTCAACAGATACCATTTTTATCACAATTGAGTAGGCAAGTTTACGTCTTTCCCTTGTGGCTGAACATTGTGAAAGCGAGAGCACAGTGATTGCACAGGGTCTTCACACACTGAGGTTATGATTAAGACTCCCTCTCCACCTGCAGACGTCTCCGGTCACTCTAGGCAGAGAAGAGCAGGTTAAAGCAGACTGCAGTTCAGTTCAGGAAGAACGTTGCACAGCACAGACCAGACACCACGCAGCGCATCGAGCAGTGAAAACCTCAGTGCTGTTAGAAGGATGGCCTCCTGGGGTTAAAACTGCAGAGTTTTGCAGAGGCAAGCTTCCAAAGCACCACAAGAACCAAGACTGCACACTGTGGACAGCAAGCAAAACTCAGAGTGTGTGAGCATCAAGACTGGGTCAAACAGCAACAGAAACACTTAAAATCTTTAGACACCAGGAACAATGCGACCATTCCTGCAGATCCCCGAGAATCGTCAAGCAAACATGTACCCAATATAATCACGAGAATAATTATTTTAAACTTAATCAGTGCAATCGATGTATTTAGTGCAATGTAGTTTTGTAGTATGTCTCAAAGCTCTTCATAAGGGCAAGAGAGGAATTTTTTTAAAATAATGACAATAAGGGCCGTTTTTGAAAGATAAAATAAAATCAAAATGTTCAGGATCAAAATGCAAAACCGAAAACGTCGTGCAAGGTAAGATATCTTTAATAATTGGGAAAACGTTTTGTTTGTTAAAAAGAAATCTGCAGGAATTTAACGGGTGTCTAAAGGGTTAACGGATGTTAATTTAATATTTGACCCAAGTCTGCGCAGCACACACGTGTAGTTTTGCTCAGCACACGCGTGCAGGTTTGCACACACGTGTAGTTTTGCTCTAGGCACACGCGTGTAGTTTTGCTCTAGGCACACGCGTGTAGTTTTGCTCAGCACACGCGTGCAGTTTTGCTCTAGGCACACGCGTGTAGTTTTGCTGAACACACGCGTGCAGTTTTGCTCTAGGCACACGTGTAGTTTTGCTGAACACACGCGCGCAGTTTTGCTCTAGGCACACAGAGGCTGTAAGTTTTTAACCAGAGCTGCGTGCTTTCCGGATCCGTCCGTCTGTCCGTCGGCCTGTACCTTGCACCAGCTCCTCGGGGAACAGGTAGCGTCCGTCCGTGCTCACAGCTCGCTCTGCAAGAAGCAACAGGTGTTTACACGCGCACCACCGCCCGCCGCCTCCGGGGGGCGACAGAGTGCAGTTTGGGAAACAACACAACGGGACCCCATCAGAGTCTCTGTTCAACCCTCTCCCGTCCTCCCTCCTACACCCCCCACCAACACCCAAACCGCCCCCCCCCCACACCCCCCGAACCCTCCGCCGCCCCCCGGATCCTCCGCCACGGCGCAGTCCCCTTCCTCTTACCGTGGTCCACCAAGAAGCGCAGCTTCTGAATGACCGCCAGGTTCCCGCTCACTCGATAGATCCCGTCCGTCTCCAGACCTGGAACGCACAGTCGCTACCGCGGTTAGGATCCAGGGGCATCCGCCTCAGGGGTGTCCAATCTTATCCGAAAAGGGCCGGTGTGGGTGCAGGCTTTTTTTTTGTTTTAGCCCTGCGCTAAAGATAGCGATATGACTGCAACGTGATTCACCAGAAACGCTGGTAAATCATATTGCAAAATCTATTTCTTTACTTTGGAGAAATAATTTTTATTCTTGAGCTGCATGGACATTATTCCTGATACATGCATTTGAGATGCATTTGTGATTTCTGTCACCAGTCTTCCCCGAGTCCAGCCTGTACAGACCTGTCAGAGGAAGACACTTCACACGCAGCCAGAAAGGCAGGTTTGCAGGCATCTGATAGACCAGCAGGGGTCACTGGTGAGCGTTATGCTGTGAAGGCATTTATCGATGAAGTAAATGCTGGTAGCAGCAGCAGAATTATTTCTGAAGTGTACAGAACCATCTAATCTGCTCAAGTTCAAGTGAATGGCTCCAAGTTCATTGGACGGTGTTTCATCCTACAGCAAGCCAATGATCCCAGACATAATGCTAAAGCAACAAAGCAGTTTTTCAAAGCAAAAAACAGGAAATTTCTTGACTGGTCAAGTCATTCACCCGAAATGAACCCAACTGAACATGCGTTTCATCTGCTGAAGAGAACACTTAAGGCAACTAGCCCCTGAAACAAGCTGGAGCTGAAGATGGCTGCAGTACAGGCCTGGCAGAGCATCACCAGAGAAGATACTCTGCACCTGGTGATGTCCATGGGTCACAGACCTCAAGCAGTCACTGTATGCAAAGTACTAAACTGGACCACTTTCACTTACATAACAGTAACATGTTCCAAACATTATGGTGCCTTGAAATGGTGGGGCTACAGTATGTATAAAAAGTGCTTTAATTTCTACATGGTGAAAACAAAGTGTATAAAAAATACCCTTAAATGTGAACTGTTAGGTGACCAATCTAAAATTGTGGAGAAAAAATATGTCTTTGTCCCAAACATCATGGAGCTGACTGTATTGTGATCTCACACCTTAGAGCAGTGGTAACCAACCCTGATCCCCCAACCATAAGAAACCCACACCTCATTCAACCGCTAGAGATCTTGTTGAGCTGCTAATTAGTAGAGTCAGGTGTGCGAAATGAGGGTTGAAGTGAAAACCTACAGGATGGCAGATCTCCAGGAACAGGATTGGTTACCACTGCCTTAGAGGGCGAACGGTTCGCCCTGCTGTGGGTGCAGAGGAAGAACAGAGAAGGGGCCGGCTTACCTCTCCTCTCCACGGCCTCCGTGCACATCCGGACGAAACGTGGCACCGTGCTCTTCTCCCGCTCACACAGGGTCTCCAACCGGCACCCGAAAACCTGGTCTGTGCGGAGAGACGCGCGGTCAGACCGTGCAAGCCTCGTCAACAACCGTCACCACAAACCCAGCCCGGGGGCACCGGACCACTGCTGCTGCTACTGCTGCTACTGCTGCTACTGCTACTGCTACTGCTACTCTGCTCTACTGCACTGCGCTACTACTGCTACTGCTACTGCTACTGCTGCTACTACTCACTGCTACTGCTGCTACTGCTGCTCTGCACTGCCTACTGCTGCACTACTGCTATGCTACTGCTGCCTACTGCTACTGCTACTGCTGCTATGCTACTGCTACTGCTAGCTAACTGCACGCTGCTGCTGCTGCTACTGCTACTAGCTGACTGCTACTGCTCTGCTGTACTCTACTGCTGCTGCTGCTACTGCTACTGCTGCTGCTGCTACTGCTACTGCTACTGCTGCTACTGCTACTGCTACTAAACTGCACCTGCTACTGCTACTGCTACTGCTACTAAACTGCACCTGCTACTGATACTGCTGCTACTGATACTGATACTGCTGCTACTGCTGCTGCTGCTACTGCTACTAAACTGCACCTGCTACTGATACTGCTGCTACTGCTGCTACTGCTACTAAACTGCTGCTACTACTGCACTGCTACTGCCACTGCTGCTACTGCTGCTACTGCTGCTGCTACCGCTACTGCTGCTGCTACTGCTGCTACTGCACCTGCTACTGCTGCTACTGCTGCTGCTGCTACTGCTACTGCTACTGCTGCTACTGCTACTGCTACTGCTACCGCTACTGCTGCTGCTGCTGCTGCTACTGATACTGTACCTGCTACTGCACCTGCTACTGCTGCTACTACTGCTACTGCACCTGCTACTACATGCTCAGTGTTTCACCCCATTTAAGAGCCCCTCCAGGGAGAAGTACTGGAAATGAGCAGATGCTACTAACGCCATGTTGCAATGCATCACAGTACGGTCTTATAACAATGTCCCAATGTCAACGTCCATCGGTTTCTAATCGAATAAATACTAAATGAAATACTTAATGAAGACAGAAATAAAAATGTCATCATTCATTTCCTTTTCAGCGTGATTAACTCTGCGTACATGCAGTCTGTTATGGAACAGAGTATTAACAGTCGCCTGGATTCAGTCAACATTTGTCATACAATTTTTCATATTTAATTCAAGAAGGCAGTTTTGTGAGCTCAGCAATGCCCTGAATAAGCCAGTGCGTTTGAGAAGAAAAAACAGGAATTTGCATTTATGTAACACTACATCACAACACTCTATGTAACATCAATTTCCAAGAATACTTATGCAGCAATCATGGTTTATATATGATCCTTCCGCACGCACACACATACATGCTTTATATTTTGTACAGACAGACATGTACTGACAATGTACTGACATAGCTCACATCAGATTCTTCAGTGCTGAATTTGCAGTGGCACCTGCAACCTCACAGCTAAAATACATCTACAGACTACACTGGAGAGACTGTGCATGGTTGAGAGTAGGCCTGAAGTAGGCCTGGAGAGACTGTGATTGGTTGAGAGTAGTCCTGGATAGGTCTGGAGGGACTGTGATTGGTTGAGAATGGTCCTACAGAGACTGTGACTGGATGAGAGTAGTCCTGGTGAGAATGTGATAGGTTGAGAGAAGTCCTGGAGATTGTGATTGGTTTAGAGTAGTCCTGGAGAGACCGTGATTGGCCGAGAATAGCCCTGGAGAGACTGTTATTGATTGAGGGTAGTCCAGGAGAGACTGTGATTGGTTGGGAGTAGTCCGAGAGAGACCGTGATTGGTTGAGAGCGCCCAGCACAGACTGTGATTGGTTGAGAGACAGCAGTGTCCAGCTCACCCTTGATAAGCCCTTTTTCCTGCAGGGCCTGCAGGGGGGGTCTCTTCAGAATCAGCTTCTTCAGCCGGCTCCTCACCCTCTTCCTCTCTGAGTTCTCCAGGTTTGAGCTGGACCGGGGAACTGTGAGAAAGAGAGGGGGGGAGAGACAGAGAGAGGGGGACAGGGAGAGAGAGAGAAGGGGAGAGAGAGACGGAGGGAGAGAGAGAGAGGGAGCTTTTTAAAGTGAAATTCATTTAATTTCATTTATTTAACAAACACCAATATTGTTGGAACTGTCAATTTAAAGTTTTACATTGCAGCTACTAATGTATCAGAAGCTCTTACCCAGAAGGACTTGGCTTACATTCTCACATATAGTCCACTGACACAGCTGGACAATTACTGAAGCAGGTCAAGTTAAGTGCCATGCTCCAGAGTATAATGGCTGTGCCCCACCTGGGAATAAAACCAGCAACCTCAGGGGCACAAGCCGTATGTTACACTGCCACCTAAGGCTACTCTGGCAGTGCTATGCCTGTGCGTGGTCATGTGTGGTCATTCAAACACGATAAACAGAGTAACAGAATTTAGAGAGGGGGGGGGGGGGTGAGAGGGGTGGATTTTGGGGTGCGAGGCCACAGTGTAACTCACGGGATGTCTTGCGCCCCGGTGCCTCGTCCTCGTCCCCGCTGTGATCCAACATCTCCACACTGCCGGCCCGTCTCAGAGAGTACAGCAGGATGTTATCCAAGGGGTTATCCCGGTCCTGATGAGCACACACACACACACACACGCATGAGCACAAACATATACACACACACACGCACGCACGCACGCACACACACACACACACACACACACACACACGCATGAGCACAAACATATACACACACACACACACGCATATATACACACACACACGCATGAGCACAAACATATACACACACACACACACGCATACATATACACACACACACACACACACACACACGCGCATGAGCACAAACATACACACACACACACGCATGAGCACAAACATACACACACACACACGCATGAGCACAAACAAACATACACACACACAAACACACGCACATGCATGAGCGCACATGCAGACACATACATACACACACACATGCTCTCAGACACTCACACACACACACACACACACACACGCTCTCTCAGACACACACACGCTCTCAGACACACACACACACACGCATGCATGAGCGCACACGCAGACACATACATGCACACACACACATGCTCTCAGACACACACACACACACGCATGCATGAGTGCACACGCAGACACATACATACACACACACACATGCTCTCAGACACACACACACACACACACACTCTCTCTTTCTCTCTGCTCTCATGCATTACTGAGCGAGGGGAGGAGCAGGACTCACCAGCCGCTGGATAACGCTCTGGATGGTGCTGTACCACTCTCTGATCACAGACTCCGTCTCCGACTGCAGCAGGAACTCGTTCCCCGTCACAGTCCTCAACTACACACACACACACACACACACACACAGACACACCAGGAACAAGGGTGAGCGCTCTGGGGCTGGCGTGACTGTGCCTAGTCCCAGGCACAAACGTTTAAAAGACACGCTGTGAACCCCCGCCCCCCCGCCCCCCCGCCCCCAACATCCCACCAGGTATTTAAAAAAAATAGCAAACTGAACCTTTCCAGAAATGACTGCTTCTTTATTTCCCAAATAACTGTATTTTGAAAAAAAGTTCAAAGTTACTGATGGAGAAGGAAAGCTAATACTTTTTCTAATCGCTCACAATCCCTCATATAAAGAGAAAGAAAATGTCACAGAGATTTTAGATGACAAATGTGTGCTGTGTTTATTCTCTTTGCTGGACTCTCTCACCTTGAACACATTCTTCTTACTGGATAAATCATTAGTCCAGTGCAGCTTCGCTCCTCTAAGATCCACACTGCTCTCTGGCCTGCTGTTTCCAGGTTTCTGTGTGGTACACACACACACGCACGCACACGCACGCACACGCACGCACGCACACACACACACACACACGCAAACGCACGCACGCACGCACGCACGCACACACATACACACGCACATGCACACACACGTTGTTTTTGATTTTTTTCCATTCAGCCGACACTCATATCCAGAGTGATTACACAGACACTTACGCGGCTGGATATGTACCGAACCAATTACATCGCTTTACAATCACTTATTTCGGAATGGGAAAACATCAGCTCGCAGCATCACCAAGACACAAAAGGCCGTGTATAAACACCAGGTACCTCCCTCAGGTCCTGGGATCATACCTACAGCCTTAGAGTTGCAAGTCCAGCTCTCTATTTGTTATGAAGTCAGTTATGACTATGTTATTGTGTAAATGACATTTGGAATCACTTTTAAATGGATTTATGTTATTTATTTATTTATTATTTTGTTATTCACTTCCAATAGTAAGCCTCCCAGGTACTACAGGTTAAAATGTAAGATGAATGTATACTTTTTTTAAATTATTTATCGATAGTAGCTGATGTACACTGCCTGGCCAAAAAAAAATCGTTTGGATTTGTTTGGACAGTGTCCACTGTACAAGCCTCTGGAGGCAGTGTTATGATCTGGGGTTGCTTCAATTGGTCAGGTCTAGGCTCAGAAACATTATGCAGCAATACAATGAAGTCAGCTGAGTACCTGAATGTACTGAATGACCAGGTTATACCATCAATGGATTTTTTTCTTCGGCACATATCGGTCATATTCCAGGACGACAATGCCAAGATTCATCAGGCTCAAATTGTGAAAGAGGGGTTCTGGGAGCATGAGGAACCGTTTTCACACATGAATAGGCCACCACAGAGTCCTGACCTTAACCCCACTGAAAGTCTTTGGGATGTGCTGGAGAAGACTTTACGAGGTGGTTCGACTTTTCCGTCGTCAATACAAGATAATGCAATTCTGGACGGAAATAAATGTTGTGACGTTGCATAAGGTTGTTGAAACAATGCCACGATGAACGCGCACCATAATCAAATCTAAAGGCGGTCAAACGAAATATTAGAGTGTGCGACTTTTTTTTTGGCCAGGCAGGGTATTTCCTGATGAACGTGATCTACAGAATGTTGTCAGGAAGGTAACTGCATTCCTACCCAGCTGGAAGGAGTCTGGGATTTGGGGTCCTTGAAGAAGACCAGGCTGTTTCCCACCAGCACCACCCACGAGGGGTTCCAGTTCTTCCTGCAACACACCAGAATCCACACCGTCAAACACACCAGCGTCCGCACCCTCAAACACACCAGCGTCCGCACCCTCAAACACACCAGCGTCCGCACCCTCAAACACACCAGCGTCCGCACCCTCAAACACACCAGCGTCCGCACCCTCAAACACACCAGTGCACCCTCAAACACACCAGTCACCTCAAACACACCAGAGTCCGCATCCTCAAACACACCAGTGCACCCTCAAACACACCAGAGTCCGCATCCTCAAACACACCAGTGCACCCTCAAACACACCAGCGTCCGCACCCTCAAACACACCAGAGTCCGCACCCTCAAACACACCAGTGCACCCTCAAACACACCAGTGCACCCTCAAACACACCAGTGCACCCTCAAACACACCAGTGTCCGCACCCTCAAACACACCAGTGCACCCTCAAACACACCAGGGTCCGCACCCTCAAACACACCAGGGTCCGCACCCTCAAACACACCAGCATGGGCACCATCAAAACACACAGTCGCTGACACACTGATAAATACACACACTGCTCTGTTACACAGACCCACACAGCACAACCAGACAGATCCAGTCACACTTCAAAACAGATGTATCTGGTCCATGTCAAACATGAAGATTCAGAAAAGCGTTGTCTGCAGTGTGATGCCATTCAAACCCACGGCTTTGTCAAGTGTCTTCAGTCTAACCCCTAACTGCTCTGGCGAATGAGAGGCATCAATTGTAAAGCGCTTCGGATAAAAGCGCTATATAAATGCAGTCCATTTACCATTTACCATTCAAACACACCAGCATCCGCACAGTCAAACACACAGTCGCTGACACACTGATACATACACACACTGCTCTGTTACATAGACCCACACAGCACAACCAGACAGATGCACAGTCCGACTGTGCTAGAAACAGATGTGTATCTGGTCCATGTCAAACTGATGAAATGATTCAGAAAAGCTTGTTTGTCCTGTGTGTGCCATTCTGGCTCCAGCAGTAATGTCTAAATGAAGTCTTCAGTTTGCCACGGATCCAGCGTGATGAAACCACGATACAGACAAACACTGGGGCATAACTTCACGACCTTGTTAACAGGAACTGGAACAGGAAATTCAGTTACCTCAACTTCCTGCCTCCTTCAGCAATCTTCGTCTTGTTCAAGAGGCCAGCCTTCTCAAGCTCCTGGAAACACAGTCAGAATACACTCAGTAGTAAGATTACTCTGGAATTTATGATGATAATATTCCAATACAGCACCCAGAAATGAATCATGATATTTTATTCTCACAGTACCCTGATATTGATGATTCATACCGTCAGCGCCACCACAGAACTTCAATATTATAAATGACAAATTTTGATTATCATAATGTCCTGTCATAAAATTACAAAATTTTATTATCAGGACATTCTAATATTAATGCAGATCATATACTGTTATCAACCAGATTCTAGTCAAGCATGTTTTGAAAGAATTTAACTCTTTACAGTAAATGCTGCTAAGATTTTTGAACTCTGTTGGAGATGGCTGAAACTAGTCACTAATCAACATGTGCACCCATGGAACAACTGAACACCTATGTACTGAATACTGCTGAACACAGATGCTTGTTTAAAGTAGCACGGAAACTTCCAGAATTTTACAGGTGTCTCAAGGGTGAAGGTACTTCAAATAAAGTATCAGATTTAATGCTTCTCTGGATGCTACTGAAATAACTGAGGCTGTTATTGAGGTTCAGTTATCAGTATTCCTGTACTTCCTGCACTTTATTCAGGGAGACAGGGTGGCTAAGATTAGTGTAGGGGGCACTGAGGGCAGAGAAATATGGAACAAGTGGGCGTGTGTGTGCGTGTGTGTGTGCGCGTGAGTGCGTGTGTGTTTGCATGTGTACATGTGCGCGTGAGTGTGTGTGTGTGTGCGTGAGTGTGTGTGAGTGTGTGTGTGTGTGGCGGGGGGGTGTATACGTGTCAGGGGTGAGTGTGAGTGTGTGTGTGTGTGCATGTGTACGTGTGCGCGTGAGTGTGTGTGTGTGTGTGTGTTGTGTGTGTAAACTCCTCACCGGGGTGCTGCCCTTTGAACTCTCTGGAGAGCTGGGGGGGGAGGGGGAATCCACACAGGTCACATGACAGGGGAGGTCTCTGCACTGCTGGGGGGAAAGACAGGTCACATGAAAGGGGAGGTCCCTGCACTGCTGGGGGGAAAGACAGGTCACATGAAAGGGGAGGTCCTTGCACTGCTGGAGGGAGAGACAGGTCACATGACAGGGGAGGTCTCTGCACTGCTGGGGGGAGAGACAGGTCACATGACAGGGGAGGTCCCTGCACTGCTGTGGGGAGAGACAGGTCACATGACAGGGGAGGTCCCTGCACTGCTGGGGGGAGAGACAGGTCACATGACAGGGGAGGTCCCTGCACTGCTGGGGGGAGAGACAGGAACATGCAGGGTGTTAGACCCTGACAGGCAGGCCTAGCCCATCACCGTGGGCCTGATGCGGTTTCCCCGGCGACCGTTACCTTGGAGTCCGGTGTCTGAGACAGGATCATGGAACGGGAGTGGCTGAACGGGTCGCTCATCCTCAGGGGGGCGGAGTTACGGGCCTGGGCGTGACTTGAGCTGTAGGTGGCGCTACTGAGCGCGTCCGACGAAGCAGCACGCTGCATACTCTGAGGAGGGGAGGGGGAACGGAGCAGAGCCAATCAGGGACGGCTTTCAACATGAGCCTTCACTTCACAGAGCTACATTCAAAACAGATGCGTTTAATCACATCATACCTCCTAGTTAAGGACAAAACATTCTGTGTTAAAAAGTCCCACTTTGTAACACATACATTGAATATTTGTAACAAAAAAGTAGAAACACAAAAAGTGTTTTGGATATTAACAATACAACTCAACACCACAACTACAGGGCTTTGATATATGTTCAATTTCTTTCTGCGATTTCACTAAGAAGGATGCACATCATTTTCAGTTTATTTTATTTATTTATTTTGGATTCATTTATGCTGGTAACTATGCTGGTAACAACTGAGAACTAAGTTCTCTTTTTCTCGTTTTCCCACTGCAATCAGAACAGCAGAAACCCTGCCCATCTCCCCACTACAGTCAGAACAGCAGAATCCCTGCCCGTCTTCCCACTACAGTCAGAACAGCAGAAACCCTGCCCATCTTCCCACTGCAGTCAGAACAGCAGAATCCCTGCCCATCTCCCCACTACAGTCAGAACAGCAGAATCCCTGCCCATCTTCCCACTGCAGTCAGAACAGCAGAAACCCTGCCCATCTTCCCACTGCAGTCAGAACAGCAGAATCCCTGCCCATCTTCCCACTGCAGTCAGAACAGCAGAACCCTGCCCATCTCCCCACTACAGTCAGAACAGCAGAATCCCTGCCCGTCTTCCCACTACAGTCAGAACAGCAGAAACCCTGCCCATCTTCCCACTGCAGTCAGAACAGCAGAAACCCTGCCCATCTTCCCACTGCAGTCAGAACAGCAGAAGCCCTGTCCATCTTCCACTGTAGTCAGAACAGTAGAAACCCTGCCCATCTTCCCACTGCAGTCAGAACAGCAGAAACCCTGCCCATCTTCCCACTGCAGTCAGAACAGCAAAAGCCCTGCCCATCTTCCCACTGCAGTCAGAACAGCAGAATCCCTGCCCATCTTCCAACACAAACTGAAGACTCACCTCTTCAGCCCTTTAAATAACCATTATTTGTATGTTTCTTCTAATTTCCTTTTGGAGAATGATATATGTATAGCTGTGCAAATAGGTTATCTGTCCAGATGTAACTTTTGTCGTTACAATACATTTTTTGTTTGTCAGGATAATATTACACTTATTGATTATAAATGGGCCTCTGTTCCTTCTTGGTGATACTGCATTTTGTATGCCTGAGTAACACTGATATTCACCACTACTGTAATAATTGTAAAGTAATGGCCTGTGTTATGAAAGCAGAAAGGACTAAGAACTGCACAGCGGCTCCTCATTTGTACCAGCACAAGACTCCTCAATGATGGCACCAACATCAGCTAAACCAGTAATATAAGAGAGGCAACTCTGCTTTTGTTCTCTCCTCTCTGTTTCAAAACTATAGAACAGGAGATTCTGGTCAGTAACAGGAGTTTTCAGGCACTAGATCATAAAACAGAATATTCATAAGATGCGTCAAATCGAAATGTTTTGACTTTCACTGTTAAGATTACAGAGTGTCCGGTGTGTCCACAGAACCTGTGGTGGTGTTTCACAAAAGCAGAAGCACGGGCAGCAGTGTGATGTCACAGCGCACGCAGCAATGCACGGTTCCAGCACAGAGAGCAGGTGGCGGGGCGTGGTCTCGTTCCCACGGATACGCCAACCGGGCAGGCGTTGGACCGCGGCCAAAAAACACTGAGGTGACGTGCCAAAACACCACGACCTTCCACCCCGCACAGAGCTCTCTCTCACTAACTGACCACAGCCAATCACAGGCCTCAAACGATCCGGTTCCAGTGTTAGGGTTAGGGTTAGGGTTAGGGCCTCGGTTGATGGATTGCTCAAGTTTACTAGGCTGAGGGAGGGGCAGGAGCTTCCCATTGTATCCTCTTAGTGGTCTCATGCAACAACATATTATTGAAGAGAAATAATGGCATAATCAAAGACGTATATTTACCATATAGCCACATATCATCTCCGTATGTTTCTATAGTTATGTCAGGGCACTGATAAATATTTGTAATTGCCATCTTGTTAGCCATATATCTCTCCATATTTCCCTCACTAGCTAGCTAGCAAACAACTTGAACTTTTTTTTTTAATTTTTTTTTTTTTAAACATTGTATAACACCGGGTGCAATTGTAGCATAATGATAAGTTGTTTGTCCATTTTTCCTCACTGAGCGGAACAATAATTTGCTAAATGGTATCATATTGATTGGAGAAATAGGAAGCCCAAAACTGTCGATTGGCTGTTGACGGGTGATGCCTGTGAAAAGTTAAAAAGTGGGCAACATTTTTCGGGCAACTTTGGTCGCTCAGTTGCCCAGTTTCTTTTGTTTCTTGCTCTGAGTTGCCCGCAGTGCGAATGCACCGTTACCCTTCTTCCTCCTGGTCCTCTCCTGTTAACGTTACTGCCCATCAGCAGGACCCTTCTGAGCGTGTACTGAACACTACACCTGGAAATCTTAAGCTTCTCAGCCTTTTCTCACAGGGAATAATCTTGACACAGAATGTTTACTTGGCTCTACACATCCAGGATTAAGTCATTGTTCTTTGCCATATTTTTTTGGAGCTTTACTGCCCATTTTACTTACGCTACAGGCTAATGGTAGGCTGTAGGCTACCTGTGGTTAAAAAAATAAAAAAATAAAAAGAAGATACGTTTTCAGTCAATTTAACTACCCCTCCACCTCCCACTTTGCAAAATGATTGGATAAGCATCTATCTGTTTATTTGTAATTAAACCCAAAGTAGGCTATTTCAGAAAAGTCCTGTCTAAGTTTTCAAAGTAAAACTCATCTTTTTGTGTCATTGTTGGTAGAAACTGAAAAAAATTATTATACTTTGGTCTGTTATTAAATAAATGCACATATATTAACTGAATTTGTCTCTACACAGAGATGAATTCAGTTAATATATTTGGCCACCCGTGGTTTGTTTTTTTTTTTTTTAATATAAACCACAGGCCAAATAATATAGGCCCGTTTGTATTTCCTGTTTTGGTTTACGGTCTTGATCTTGTGCTTCACACAAAATGCACTTTGAAGTGTTTTTTTTTAAAGTAGAGATGCTGAAGTAGATGTGCTTATATCATCAGGTGAAGTTACGTGATCTTTATTGCGAAGGGATACTTTTCGAGGATTGTTGTGTTCTGAAGAACCATGAACGTGTTCCAAGTGCTTCATTCCCACCCAAAGAGGGAAATAAACGGAGCTATTACTTGTTCAATATTAAACTACATTACATTACATTACAGGCATTTAGCAGACGCTCTTATCCAGAGCGACTTACACTACTTTTACATAGCATTTTTACATTGTATCCATTTATACCGCTGGATATATACTGAAGCAATTTCGGTTAAGTACCTTGCTCAAGGGTACAACGGCAGTGTCCTACCCGGGAATCGAACCTGCGACCTTTCGGTTACAAGCCCAGTTCCTTACCCACTGTGCTGCACTCCGTCCGTTTGACCATGACCACGTGACCACCGTAAAGATACTCAATGCAGTCAGCCTCCATAAACTTTTAGCTTCACTTGCAAACAGTGCTTCAGCTGGCCTGAAAACTACGGAGCGCCAAAGGGTCCACAACGGGTTACGTGTTCACACGTCAAAGCGCGTTAACGCGCCTTTAGCGTGTCAACAAGAAAAGAAAGCTGCGTTAACACACTTCAGGCTAGCAAATCACTCTCCAAATTAAAACTCACAATGTGAACTGGAATTTTCAAAAATGTTACTTTTTTTGGCTGCTAATCAAAATGTCCCCTCATCTCCCACTTCAAATTCAACTGTCGCTTGCCCGGTTCATCGATACGTTTTCTGCTCAGTTCGGTTTTGACTGGTGTCGATAAACGGGGGCGGACTGCACGCCCCAGTGAAGGATGTGGTTAACCGAGTCATCTGACCCGTTGGCCCACATCCGAAAACGTTTTAAACGGGTGGTTCGTCCAACGTTCACGCCTCGGCTTCACTAGAACATACAGTGAGCTCCATAATGTTTAGGACACATCAAGAGTGCTTTTGCAGTTCCCCAGGAAGTTCTGACGAGCCACCGCTTACGCACGGGGGGTTAAATTGGGATATGTAAGAGGGTGAGCTGGAGGCTACAGCGCTTTTTCGCGGGGTGCTGGCATCATAGAATCACATCGTCTTAGTTTTCCATGCTGACCTACTAGGATTTGTCCTTTTACATATAAATTACTGAAGAAGTTCACAAGTACTTTGTTGATATCTTCTGTTGTGATGTGTGACAGATCTTTCTCACTATGAATTCACAATAGAGAATCAGTAGGCTACAATCAGTCAGTTAGGTTACAGGAAAGGCAAGCAGATTACTGTTAGCACTATTAATAAAATGATATAAGCTAGGGTAAAAAAAAAAATATATATATATATCCTTATGAGCAAGCTATCTAATGTTAGCAACAGCAAGCTAAAATATTGCTAATGTTTAACAATACTGTATGTTTTCTGTTAACTGTCATAAAGAGAATAATTGTATGCAGGGTGTTGGCTGTGTTAACTTAAAACTGAAAGTGTGGTTTAATTTTAACTGAGACGCCGATATTTGAGCTATGGTGCTAAGCTATAGGCTAAGCTCATCCTGCCATAGGCACTAGGTCATCATCTCATGAACTGGCTCAGGCACGGACTCGTCCTGTCGTGGACACTGGGTCATCTTCTCATAAACTGACATAGGTGTGACAACACCTGTCTTACTGCAATGCAAATTTATTCTGATTTCTGCACCGGGATTGGATGGGTGTTCACGTGTTAACGCGCTTTTTGCTTTGACGTGTTAACGCGTTACACGTAACGTGCAGTGAACCCTTCGGCGTTTCATCGGAAACTACTGCAGTCACGAGACCAAAGTTAAAGCATCACATGACTTAAAGTATGGAGTTGGATTATAGAGCACGTTTTCACTAAGAGGCTAATCCTGAGAAACTTCTGACTAGTGATTGACAGACTAAAGCTATTCCTTGGAAAGGTCATTCTAAAGGTCGTGAGTGTGAAGCTAAACGCGACGCTGCTGGTTTTTCAGGTGTGATGATGCCATGTTAGTGCGGGTGTCCACGCCCGGGTTTCGTCCTGCCGACTGCGTTCAATCAAAGGAAAACCCACCTGTCTCAGCTCCCAGGCACTCTGGCCATCCTGGCCACGTTTGGTGAAGTCAGGGGTGAGCTGCAACAGACACAAGTGCAAAAACACATCTCACCAACGTACACATTAATAACCAACCATCAACACACAGATTTAACTCAAACAATTACCAACATACAGATTTATAACCAACCATTTACCAACGTACGCATTAATAACCAACCATCAACACACAGATTTACCTCAAACAATTACCAACATACAGATTTATAACCAACCATTTACCAACGTACACATTAATAACCAACCATCAACGCACAGATTTACCTCAAACAATTAACAACATACAGATTAATCCCAACCGTTCAACAACATACACATTTATCTCAATCAATCACCAACAGGCAAATTTATCTCAACCAATCAGCAACACACAGATATATATTCAGCCAATTACAAACATACAACCAATCTTTTTTCTCTTTCTACCTCGATTTCCATTGATTTCCTTGATTTCCGTTTGGATAATGTTATGTCTAGCTGTGTAAACATAGGTTATCTAGCTTGTCAGACTTTCTATTGTTACAATACAAGCTTTTGTTTGTTAGGTGAATATCAGACTTAGTGGTCATAAATGGGCATCCGTGCCTTCTTAGCAATACCGCGAATGAGCCACTGATGTTCCCCACTACTGCCAAGTGATTGTAACGCAACGTCATGTAATGTTTGAAATACAAATATCGCCAAATCTCAGAAGCTTGTGACAGAAAAGCACACAGCAATAGGAGAGTCTTTGTACGCGAAAGTCATTTTAAAAAAGCAGAAACACGTCAAGGTGTAGAAAGTGCAACCTCTACCTCTCTATGTGGTGGTGAAAGAGAGAAGACGCTCCAAGGGAAGACAGCAGGTTGAGCTCGAGGACTGAGAACACATCGAGCGAGACAGCCGAGGGACAGCAGGGAAGGAAACCAGCACATCCCCAGCGGCAGAGAGAAAAGGGGAAGACAGACGGCCAACAGAAGATCCGCTAAATGCCAGAACTCGCCAACCCATCCTGGCCAAAATATACAGGCAGGCCAACTCCAGCATCTGGCCCTGAGTTCCCCTCCATCCTACCTCCACGGGAAACGTTAGCCTGGACTCAATCAGTGCTTTTCTTTAACGGCCGCACCACAGTTTGTTTTCTTCCTAAAACGTACAGCTTGGCAGGGTCGAGTTTGGCAGCTGCTGAACTTTCCAAACTAGTTTTAGCTGAGAGAAAATCAAATGCTCGCATTTAATTGTGGGACAAAGTTGATGAGACATGTTGACTGAATCTGAGGTAATGTCTTCTACTTTAATGGAAACGGGATGAGCAAGCTTCAAACTAATTAAAAGCGAATGCTGAATTTCCATCCTTATCTAATGCACCGCTATCTAAACGCAGCTGATCTGAAGGTTTCCATTTTACCAAAGTCAAAAGGTAATAAAGACTATTTTCTCAGAAAAAAAACTATTTATTTACAACACAATTACAATCTAAAACAGGTACTTATGCAGAATAACATTATTTAACTTAAATTAACATCAAAGATTGTATACAGCTGCAAATACAAATCAAATAAATGGTCTTTGAAAGAGTGAGTTCTAAAGACTCTGGTATTGTTCCAATACAACTGAAAGTATGCAGTGTCAGAAACAAACATTAATTACAATGAAACTGTTTTTTTTTCTTTTTCCATGAAAACAGGAAAGTGATGTTTCTACCCTTGTATCAGCCACCAGTGAAGTGTAACCCTCAGCTTGCACTGCTCACCAGAGCAAAGGAAATCCTTTAAATGATTTAGCCCGATTAAACATTAAATAAGTGTGGTCAGAGGAACAACTGTTCATGCGGGTACAACATAGCACACACATGCGCGCGCGCACACACACACATACAATCAAGGCACCACAAACATACAGACATACATCAAGACCTATTTCATGGACGCAACACATCAATCAAACTAAGACGTGTCACACTGACACAGCACATCAGTCAAACGATCACACAGAAACGCCTCATGGAGCACAGACACTAATGCTGCATGCTCGTAAAGACACATCTTAGACACATTTATACAAACTCACAGTGACATACACACTCGCACACTGAAATAACACCATTACGCCCTGCCTCTCACTCCACAGTGACAAACACACACTCTTACACACCCGCATGCACCGGTGTATACCTTATGCACTTTTACCATCACTCGGATACTGCCATACACTCACATTCTTGGTCGCCAGTCACTTCACAAACCCAGGCCCCTTCTGTCGGGAGAATCAGCCCACCCCACTCAAAAACCCGGTCTAATACGCAGTCACAGAGAGGAATACTCACACACTGTCCTGCAGGCACACGCAGGATTTACACTACAAAGCCCATCAGCCCCGGCAAGGCACGCGGCGACCCACTAAAAACACCAGGATAAAGCACTGAGCTGCCAGGGAGAACGGCCAGGGTGCACACGCTGGCGTACACACACACACACACACACACGTACACACTCACGAACACGCACGTGCTACGCGCTCCGGGTAAATCCAGTGCCGCGACCCTCACCGCTGCTGTTTTTTCGTTACTCACTTCCCCTCTCAAAGCGGAAGGCCGCCCTATCAGTGCACAACCGCCCCCCCACCCCACCCCACCCCACCCCCCACCCCCCCGCCCAGCAGAAGGAGGAAGCTACAGAAAGAGAGTAGGGCGATGTTGCCAAAAACAGAGGCGGAAACCCCAAACTCACACCAGTAAACAGGACAACTGCAAAAGCTGAACTGTTACAATAGATACTAGCGCTGTGGCTCTTCAGAAGCACCTATGAATTTAGGAAAGGACGACATGAACGGTAGATACAGGTGAAATGAAAAAATGCAACAACAGCAGGGTCCCAACAGTCAAGGGGTCTACCGGTCCCCTAAGGGTATGGGGTACGCTTTCTAGCACAGCACACAAGCCAGGAGTGCAATGCCAATGCCAATCAGCACTTAACGCTACTAAGTGATCAACACTTCAACCAATCATCAACACACAGACACATTCCAACCAATCTCCAACATAGACACCTCTCAACCAATCACCAACATACAGACACATTCCAACCAATCACCAACATACAGACACAATCAAACCAATCAGCAACATACAGACACATTCTAACCAATCAGCAACACACAGACACATTCCGACCAATCACCAACATACAGACACATTCTAACCAATCAGCAACATACAGACACATTCCAACCAATTACCAACATACAGACATATTCCAACCAATCACCAACATACAGACACAATCAAACCAATCAGCAACATACAGACACATTCCAACCAATCAGCAACACACAGACACATTCTGACCAATCACCAACACACAGACACATTCCGACCAATCACCAACACACAGACATTCCATGAGTGTGCGAGGCGGAACACTCCGGATTTGCATCTGATCCGAGAGGCATTACCTCCGCAGCATTTCCCAGGATTATCTGGACAAAAACGCTGTTTCAGGGAAGCAATAATAAATAAATACATAAAGAGTGTTGGGGGGGTGGGGGGGGGGTAGAAGAGCGGTAATCCCCTTTTTAATTTGGCTCCAGCGTCTCTCTCTAATCTGGAACATGAGACACAGTGAACTTAGACCCCAGGTCACTACACAAAGGCAACAGAGAGAGAGAGAGAGCCATCAGCTATATATGAACAAACAATCCTGAGAATGTATGTACTTAATTCTCAACCAACCCTTCTACACATCCAAAGCATCAATCCACCCATCTGGCACTTTGTGTGTGTGTGCCAGAGTGCGCGTGTGTGTGTTTGTGCATGTGTGTGTGTGTGTGTGTGTGTGTGTGTGGGTGTGTGAGTGTGTTTCTGTGTGTGTGTGTGTGTGTGTGAGTGCATGTGTGTGTGTGTGGTGTGTGTGCGATGTGTGGTCTGTGTGTGTGAGGTGTGTGGTGGGTGTGTGTATGAGTGTGTAGTGTCTGTGTGTGTGTGTGTGAGTGTGTGTGCACGATTTGTGGTCTGTGTGTGTGTGCGCGTGTGTGTGATGCGTGGTCTGTGTGTGTGTGTGTGTGTGTGTGTGCGGTGCGTGTGTGAGTGATGTGTGCGCGCGTATGTGTTTGTAGTGTGTGTGTGGTGTGTTTCTGTGTGTGTGTGTGTGTGTGTGGTGTGTTTCTGTGTGTGTGTGTGTGTGTTATATGATGACATTATTGTTGCAGTGGGAGCACTAATGAGGTAAAAGAAACATGAATGAACTTAATGAGGCCCGGGCTAATAAAGCAGAAAAAGAAGAACTCAACTGGAATAGAAGAAGACTAGAACATAAAAACCAAATATAAAAGGCTGTTTTGACGTGAGGGAAGACAGCTGCGCTCTGCTTCCACTAATTACGCGGATCCGTTCTGCTTTGATGAAGGAGATCAGTCTAATTACGGCCTTTGATTACCCATATATTAACGAGAGAACGCTTAATACGTAAAACTGATCCGACATTAGACTTTTAATTACATATTTACTGAGTGGAATCAACTTTCGAAAGGAGTCACAACTGCCTCTCTGTATTCAGCTCTTAACCCTCTATGGTACCGCGTTGCCTCTAGGTAACATACCCATTTTTGGACTTCTACACTCACACAATACATCCTTATTTATGATGCAATACTTTTTTAAAAAGGGAGGGCCCCAAGGAAACTAATAGCAGTGTTTTAATTTGTC
Source organism: Anguilla rostrata (assembly GCF_018555375.3). Taxonomy (NCBI): domain Eukaryota; kingdom Metazoa; phylum Chordata; class Actinopteri; order Anguilliformes; family Anguillidae; genus Anguilla; species Anguilla rostrata. The sequence continues at coordinate 3,841,329 of NC_057945.1, forward strand.
ACATAACTCTCTAGAGGCCAAGTTGAATCCCTTTTTTGCGGCCTTCGTCACATGGCTCAGCTCCATCATCTCTCTCGACAAAATTGGTCTGAAAATGTCTTTTTCTGTCATTTTACAATCTGGAAAAAATTGGATTCACAATAATAGGATAGTAAAGTTTCATTTTTATTTGTTTAATGTACTTTATTTGATAATTAAGTAATGGAAAATTGTTAAAATGCAAATGTTGCCTTGAGGTAACACCATACCATTATGAATTCCTACCATGACATTTTTTGGTATTGTGTATTTAGATTTAAATACTGTACAAAAGCATAACAGTCATCATAATGTTTTTTTTATCTCTACAGATTAACCTAGATAAATTTGATAAAATTTGGCAAAGATGGCAGCAACACAACAAATGGTGGCAGCATATGTCAGGAAAGACACACACCAGGAAACTGAAAACAAGCATTTAAATGTAACACAAATGATCAAACACTGAAATATGATTCACTATCTTGTTTTGAAGAGGGTTATGATAGTTTGGTTTGATAGATTGTTGATATAAAGTTTGCTGAAATATGCTTACACTCTTTAACGTATTCATTCCTATGGGCTGTTCCACAATGGTACAATGTTGTCTGAGGGTAACGTTCAGAGAAACAAACTTATGAAAAGAGTTAATTTTTAATGTTTTTCTATTTCAAATGGCATGCATTTTAAACTGGTGAGGAGATTGAATATTTTCAATTAGTATAGTAATAAATTTTATTCAAATTTTAAACAGTAACTCTCTTTTTTCATTCCTTACCATTATGGTACGGTGTTGCTTTAAGGTAACGCACCCCAAAGTGTACCCCAAAAAAATTATTTCTTGAAAATTTCTTTAAATTATGTTTACTTGATCTATTTTATAACAAGAAAACAGTGCAAACATTTTTTTATAAACTGGCATCATAATGCGTACCATAGAGGGTTAAATGCATTTATTTTACTGCTACATGCCGCCATACAATGAAAAAAAAAACACCAGTCCAGTGTGGGAGGGCCCCATGGTCTGGTATCTGTTAAGGCTCTGTTCCAGTGTGTGGATGGGCCCCATGGTCTGGTATCTGTTAAGGCTCTGTTCCAGTGTGTGGATGGGCCCCATGGTCTGGTATCTGTTAAGGCTCTGTTCCAGTGTGTGGATGGGCCCCATGGTCTGGTATCTGTTAAGGCTCTGTTCCAGTGTGTGGATGGGCCCCATGGTCTGGTATCTGTTAAGGCTCTGTTCCAGTGTGTGGATGGGCCCCATGGTCTGGTATCTGTTAAGGCTCTGTTCCAGTGTGTGGATGGGCCCCATGGTCTGGTATCTGTTAAGGCTCTGTTCCAGAGTGTGGATGGGCCCCATGGTCTGGGTATCTGTTAAGGCTCTGTTCCAGTGTGTGGATGGGCCCCATGGTCTGGTATCTGTTAAGGCTCTGTTCCAGTGTGTGGATGGGCCCCATGGTCTGGTATCTGTTAAGGCTCTGTTCCAGTGTGTGGATGGGCCCCATGGTCTGGTATCTGTTAAGGCTCTGTTCCAGTGTATGGATGGGCCCCGTGGTCTGGTATCTGTTAAGGCTCTGTTCCAGTGTGTGGATGGGCCCCATGGTCTGGTATCTGTTAAGGCTCTGTTCCAGTGTGTGGATGGGCCCCATGGTCTGGTATCTGTTAAGGCTCTGTTCCAGTGTGTGGATGGGCCCCATGGTCTGGTATCTGTTAAGGCTCTGTTCCAGTGTGTGGATGGGCCCCATGGTCTGGTATCTGTTAAGGCTCTGTTCCAGTGTGTGGATGGGCCCCATGGTCTGGTATCTGTTAAGACTCTGTTCCAGTGTGTGGATGGGCCCCATGGTCTGGTATCTGTTAAGACTCTGATCCAGTGTGTGGATGGGCCCCATGGTCTGGTATCTGTTAAGACTCTGTTCCAGTGTGTGGATGGGCCCCATGGTCTGGTATCTGTTAAGACTCTGATCCAGTGTGTGGATGGGTCCGAGGGTCTGTGTGTTTGTGTGTGTGCAGTGTTAAATGTGTGTACAGTATACAATTCGTGCTGTGGGTCTACTTCAGTGGGGCAGTTCAGGAAGAATGAAATGAGAAGAGCTGGTTAGGGCCCATTGTGTGTTGTACTGAGTTTCCTCATTCACACACACACACACACACACACACACACACACACACTGTACCCTGTGTATGCTGCCATTTCCCGTCACTGCGTCGGGCACTGAGAGGTGGTTGGCGTCACGGGGAAATGTTCCTCCTGGAACTGGACTCACCTGCGACAGACAGACAGACAGACAAGAGTGAGTGCGTGTGTGTGCAAGCGTGTGTGTGTGCGGTGTATATGTGCAAGTGTGTGTGTGTGTGTGCGGTGCGTATGTGCAAGTGTGTGTGTGTGTAGTGCGTATGTGCAAGAGTGCGTGTGCATGTGTGTGTGTATATGTGCGTGGGTGGGTGTATATGTGTGCCCGTGTGCGTATATGTGTGTGTGCGTGTGTGTATGTGCGTGTGTGTGTGCGCCTGTGTGCGTATATGTGTGCCTGTGTGTGTATATGTGCGGCGTGTGTGAGCGGTACCCTGTTGGGTGTGCGGGCGCGGCGTGTGTGAGCGGTACCCTGTTGGGTGTGCGGGCGTGTGTGAGCGGTACCCTGTTGGGTGTGCTGGCGTGTGTGAGCGGTACCCTGTTGGGTGTGCGGGCGTGTGTGAGCGGTACCCTGTTGGGTGTGCTGGCGTGTGTGAGCGGTACCCTGTTGGGTGTGCGGGCGTGTGTGAGCGGTACCCTGTTGGGTGTGCGGGCGTGTGTGTGTGCGGTGTATATGTGCAAGTGTGTGTGTGTGCGGTGCGTATGTGCAAGTGTGTGTGTGTGTAGTGCGTATGTGCAAGAGTGCGTGTGCATGTGTGTGTGTATATGTGCGTGGGTGGGTGTATATGTGTGCCCGTGTGCGTATATGTGCGTGCGTGTGTATATGTGCGTGCGTGTGTGTATATGTGTGCCCGTGTGCGTATATGTGTGTGTGCGTGTGTGTATGTGCGTGTGTGTGTGTGCCTGTGTGCGTATATGTGCGTGTGTGTGTGTATATGTGTGCCTGTGTGTGTATATGTGCGGCGTGTGTGAGCGGTACCCTGTTGGGTGTGCGGGCGCGGCGTGTGTGAGCGGTACCCTGTTGGGTGTGCGGGCGTGTGTGAGCGGTACCCTGTTGGGTGTGCGGGCGTGTGTGAGCGGTACCCTGTTGGGTGTGCGGGCGTGTGTGAGCGGTACCTGTTGGGTGTGCGGGCGTGGTGTGTGTTGAGCGGTACCCTGTTGGGTGTGCGGGCGTGTGTGAGCGGTACCCTGTTGGGTGTGCGGGCGTGTGTGAGCGGTACCCTGTTGGGTGTGCGGGCGTGTGCGAGCGGTACCCTGTTGGGTGTGCGGGCGTGTGTGTATGTGTGCGGGTGTGTGTAAGCGGTACCCTGTTGGGTGTGCGGGCGCGGCGTGTGTGAGCGGTACCCAACAGGGCGTGTGTGAGCGGTACCCTGTTGGGTGTGCGGGCGTGGCGTGTGTGAGCGGTACCCTGTTGGGTGTGTGGGCGTGTGCGAGCGGTACCCTGTTGGGTGTGCGGGCGTGTGTGAGCGGTACCCTGTTGGGTGTGCTGGCGCAGCGTGTGTGAGCGGTACCCTGTTGGGTGTGCGGGCGTGTGTGAGCGGTACCCTGTTGGGTGTGCGGGCGTGGCGTGTGTGAGCGGTACCCTGTTGGGTGTGCGGGCGTGTGTGAGCGGTACCCTGTTGGGTGTGCGGGCGCGGCGTGTGTGAGCGGTACCCTGTTGGGTGTGCGGGCGCGTGTGAGCGGTACCCTGTTGGGTGTGCGGCGTGTGTGAGCGGTACCCTGTTGGGTGTGCGGGCGTGTGTTGAGCGGTACCCTGTTGGGTGTGCTGGCGTGTGTGAGCGGTACCCTGTTGGGTGTGCGGCAGCGCGTGTGTGAGCGGTACCCTGTTGGGTGTGCTGGCGTGTGTGAGCGGTACCCTGTTGGGTGTGCGGGCGTGTGTGAGCGGTACCCTGTTGGGTGTGCGGGCGTGTGTGAGCGGTACCCTGTTGGGTGTGCTGGCGTGTGTGAGCGGTACCCTGTTGGGTGTGCGGGCGCGGCGTGTGTGAGCGGTACCCTGTTGGGTGTGCGGCGCGGCGTGTGTGAGCGGTACCCTGTTGGGTGTGCTGGCGTGTGTGAGCGGTACCCTGTTGGGTGTGCGGGTGTGCGGCCTGTTGTGTGGGCGGCCCGTGTTGTGAGCGGTCCCTGTTGGGTGTGCGGGCGTGTGTGAGCGGTACCCTGTTGGGTGTGCGGGCGTGTGTGAGCGGTACCCTGTTGGGTGTGCGGGCGTGTGTGAGCGGTACCCTGTTGGGTGTGCGGGCGCGGCGTGGCGGTTTCCAGGACCGCTCCTGCGTGACGCTGTTGACGTAGAAGCAGCGGCCTGAGGCAGGGTCCAGGTACTGCTCCCACAGGTCCATGACCTGCAGGGGGCGCTGTCCCGGCCGCGGGCTGGGCGGCTCCGCCTGCTGCCTCTTCACCTCCTGCAGGTTGCTGTACAGCGGCGACTCCATCAGGGAATTCTGGGAAATGTAGGACTGCGCAGCCAGCTGCAGGGCACAGGAGGCGGAGACACATTCACAGGGGGTGGGGTCACACAGAGTTCACACCTTTTAAACGCACGCCCAGGACAGTATCATTCCGCTTTTATCAGGGTCAAGCGCCAAACTTTAAAATATGCCGAGGGGCTGTTTAGGTTTTGGGGCAATCTGTCCTCAAATTATAAACTATTTTTGGCTGGAACAATCTAGTTACAAAGTTGTTTACTAGGCTTGCTACTGTTTCAGCATGTTACTATGGTTACATACATTGGTTAGCAGACCAGGCAGCATATGAATTTAGGACGGTGATTAAACTAGACCCAAACAACTTGTGCGTCAAGCAGTTTTAACGCGTATCTTCCAGCCAATCAGAATCGAGTATTCACCCAGACCACGGTATAAATATATTTGTCATATTTTATAACATTCTGTTTTACAAACATTTTCATTTCCCGTACGTTCCATTTCTGCATGGCACTTTTCATCCGAATGTCTCCTCCAGTGCAACCGGAAGAAAAAAGGACTTCAAAGCATGAGGGCCCTTTTTTGTACAGTCTGGCTTGACTGACAATTCATTTATTCAGTAGGTGAGAGTATAAGCTTTCTAACGATGTATAACATGTCTAATTCTGCTTTTGGAATAGCATTTTATAGATCAGCGTAACCGGAAATTTTCTTATCCTCGCATTCACTTACGCATTCACTCAGTTAAAGACGCTGCACCTAACGAAACGTGGTCAACGATTTTTCGTAATTTCTTGTAAAATACTATTATTATTATTGAGGACTTCTGGGCATAGCTAAGCCGTATGTTTGCTGACCTAGCTGACATCGAGCAAAACAGAAGCGAATATACAGTATTGCTTTACTGTCTCTGTCGCCATCTACTGAACATAGAGGAGATTTCATCATTGCTATGTAAGAATTATTGCTGAAAATATTTCTGTCATATACGTTATTTTTGAAATTGAGTATCTTTAAATAGGTTAGTGGTATTATATAATGTGGATATTTCACACTGTAATGTAAGCGTTAGCAGTGTAATAGTTTTTGTGAAGCATGCAACAGAGATGACGTGAGAGTTGGAACATTGCAAAAACGTGGTGGACGGTTGAAAATTGTTTTCATATCGTCCCATCCCCATACAAGAAAACATATGAGAGTACAGAGTATAGAAATACATACATGAGTTAATTATTACACATTTAGGTACTGTACCGCATTGTGTGACAACATTTTTGCCTTATTTTTTAATCTGATAGCAATGTTTCATCTTAAACCTTCATAAGGGGCTCATTTATATGCTTTATAATGGACAAAAAGCATTTTATTCATTTTTGGAGAGGTACAATTCAAATGTCAGCTATAAAAGGCAATGAGAGTTGATGAATACCATGTCCTCTACCTATAAAATAAATCATAAATCTGTATTAAAGGCCCCCACGCATTAATTATAGACTTTTGTGTTTATGTGTTGACCCATGTGTTTATGATTAAATTGTTTACTAGAGCACAAAGTTCTTCACAGATCTAGCCTCTTAATTTTGCTTTCAAAGTGCACCAAATCGATGCATTTAACTTTCAAATGTACAAAATTTTCTTCCGGGGGACCATGCCCCCAGACCCCCCTAGAGGGTCCGAGGTCCACCCACCGTAGTCTCACAAAATCCTGTGGGAAACACCGAATTTGTATGGTGCCACTTTGTTGTGTTGTGTCTTGATTGGTAGGTCTATTTATCTTTTAAATTAAACTTTAAACACAGGAGTGTAAGACACTGTAATGTTAGGAATTAAAGTAGACATGGGTAGTGTGTAGTGGAGACAAAAATGGTAAATGGATGCTATTCTGACGTGTGCGTGTCTGCGTGCGTGTGCATGCGTGCATGTGTGCTCGTACTTCATGCCACCCCTGCATAAGTCAGTACCCCACTTGGGCCACCCCAGTCAAAAAAGTCTGGACACGCCACTGCCTATGTGAACAATTCATTTTGAACAAAACGGTTTAAAAACATTTTTAAAATCGTGTCTTCTTTCTCTTGTTAAAAGACTGGAAATAATATATTTGACTATAAGATTTGTTTAGGGTAGAGTCAATGGAGCTCTCTCTCTCTCTCTCTCTCTCTCTCTCTCTATCTCGTTCTCCTCTCTCTCTCTCTGGTGATCCAGTTCCAGACTCTGTTGATGTGTAAACACACCATCATACGACACACTGGAGGGAAAAAATGTGTTTCCACAAAGCTTACACGGCTCTCCCAGCTACATAATGCACTCAGTTCCATTAATGGCCTGGGGACCCTGGGAGGCAGAGAGATTACCACCAGGGGGCACTAGAACTGGTTCACAGGTCAGGCCTGCAGGCGGCTTTCAGTATCTACTGCTTAAAAGAGCAACGGTGAGAAGACTACAGGACAGACAAAGCTTTTACCTGCTCAGACTACAGGAAAGACAAAGCTTTTACCTGCTCAGACTACAGGAAAGACAAAGCTTTTACCTGCTCAGACTACAGGAAAGACAAAGCTTTTACCTGCTCAGACTACAGGAAAGACAAAGCTTTTACCTGCTCAGACTACAGGAAAGACAAAGCTTTTACCCGCTCAGACTACAGGACAGACAAAGCTTTTACCTGCTCAGACTACGGGAAAGACAAAGCTTTTACCTGCTCAGACTACAGGAAAGACAAAGCTTTTACCTGCTCAGACTACAGGAAAGACAAAGCTTTTACCTGCTCAGACTACAGGAAAGACAAAGCTTTTACCTGCTCAGACTACAGGAAAGACAAAGCTTTTACCTGCTCAGAAACAGTGCATTTTTATCATATCAGTGCTGCTCTGTTCTCTCTGCACATCTCTGAGTGACAGTTGTAGTTTCTGATGATATGACCTACAAAGCCAGGAGCAGGAAGTGACAGTTATGCCCTCGTACTACAGCGTAAGAATTTCCGCCTGGTGCGGTATGTGCGCGTGTGAGTGTGTGCGTGTCTGTGAGTGTATGTGTGTGCACGTGTGTGTGTGTGCGTGTCTGTGTGTAAGTGTGCGTGTGTGCGTGTCTGTGAGTGTGTGTGTGAGTGAGTGAGTGTATGTGTGTGAGTGTCTGTGTGTGTGTGTGTGCGTGTCTGTGAGTGTATGTGTGAGTGAGTGCCTGTGTGTGTGTGTGTGTGTGTGTGTATGTCTGCGCTTACGTGCATGTCTCTCTGAGCATCTCTCTCACAACCGTTTGACTGAGAGGTGTTTGTTTCCTGTGCCCTTAATGCGAGTGGGGGGGGGGGTGAGAAAGTCAAATTTAGCGCAGCATTCAAATTTACCCCCCGACCCCAGGGCTTACCGGGGTGAGACCGCATGTGGCGGGTTTTCATTTTGGATGACGGGATAAGACCTGATTTAGACTCGAGAGTCGAACCCGCGTCAACGCGCTGCCGAGAACTGAGCCTCAGGGGAAGGCTGTCTGTCTCGTGAAAGAGTCAAACGCAAAACACAGAGAGGAAGAGCAGTCTGCAGCACCCGCCCGAATGAACTGCGTTTCACCTGCGCGCCACATCAGGGCCCAGAGGAGAGAGCTGCAGAGAGGAGAAGAAGCCTCGCGTCTGTGCAGAGCATCGCTGGCAAGGCCTCACACAACCTTTCCTGGAGTGATGCGTGTGCTGTTTCTCCCAAACACGCTGATGTTGTGTGCTGTTTCTCCCAAACACACTGATGTTGTGTGCTGTTTCTCCCAAACATACTGATGTTGTGTGTCGTTTTCCCCAAACATATGGATGTTACGCTGCTTTTCCCAAACACACTGATGTTGTGTGCTGTTTCACCCAAACACTCTGATGTTGTGTGCTGTTTCTCCTGAACAGAGTCATGTTTGTGTCATCTTTCCAGAACGGACCATTGTTTGTTTTGTTCTGTTCAGTGAGCAGACAGATGTTGCGGGTGGTGGACCCTCGGTGGGATCTAACGGATACGTACATCGCTCTGCGATCTCTGCTCTAAAACCAGAGAGCGTGGCCTGAATGCATCGCTAATCCCTGCTTACGAAGCTTAGAGACACGAGGGAGAAAGGTTGCGAGATACAGAACGAGAGAGAGAGAAAGGGAAAGGGGAGAGAGACAGACAGAGAGAGAAAGAGAGAGCGAGCAACGTGGCATAAAGAGGAGAGCATAATCACGCAGCGCGCTCTCGTACAGGATATCCAGCACATGTGACTATGACGCTAAGCAGCCGATCATGCATAAATCCTCTCTCCCACGATTTCGGAGGTGTGTGAGCGTAAGTGGCAGCTGTGGCAGTCAGCGCCACGTGCCACGGCAGGGCTTCAGAAAACCCAAAATGGGCGGAGCCACACCATCGTAGCAGCGACCGGCTTATTTGGACCAATCATAACGCCTATTCATTAAGAGACAGCACACCGATCTATAATTCCACCGATTTTAGCCGGTACATACATATGTATCTATCTGTACATAGAACAGAACTGTTTTAGAGCCAGAATATGCTATTAGACAATAATAACACAAATATGGTAGTAAATCGACATCTTCAGTTGCCTTATTGGCTACTGCTGAAAGCCTGAATATGCACATCCACAGGAGCGCTAGCAGTGGGCCAGCTAGCGAGCTTCAGGTAGCTTATTACAGAAAACACTTCTTTCAGTGGGAGCATGATGTTAAAGGGTCAGTTCACCCAAAAAAATTTAAGTAAGCCCCATGGATGTTCGTGAGTAGCCCTGGCAGTACGTACATGTGGGAAGAGACGCCGCTATCGAGTTTCTGGAATGTAAAATTTTCAGCGCGTTGAGCGTCACAGTAGCATGGACTCACTGAGGCACGTTGCATCAGGGCGAGTTGCAGCAGATTTATAGAGGACTCATCAAAGCCCAGCGAAACCATCAGGATGGGCAGACAGTACTCTGGGTTACCTTAAATTAATTTCTCGTTGACTGCCCATTTAAGACAGTAAAGATGTTTTGTAGGAGGGCTCTAGAGTGGCGCTGGCAGCACAGAGGCTAGATGCGGGGGGGCAGCACACAGGACCAGACAGGGGGGATGCACCTGGCGGACTGTGGACGGGAGGGGCCGGCGTGAGCAGCTAGGGGGGCTCTGGGACTCACCTGCATGTTGCTGTGCTGGGGGGTGGCCACGCCTATGTCCCATTGGCTGTAGAACTTGGAGGGGGTCCTGCCCACGGGAGTGGCCCCGCCCCCAGCCACGCCCCCTCCCGGCTGGTCATAGGGGTTCTGCGGCAGGTTGCTGGAGCTCCTGCTGCGCGTGATTGGGCCGCCGTTGCCGGGGGGAACCAGGAGGTGGCCCGAGGGGGAGGTGCTCGGGTAAGGGGACCCGGGGAGGGGCAGGGTGGGGAAGCAGGGTGGGGAAGCACCGGGCCCCAGGCCCCTGCCCCGGAAGGCACTGTTGGAGTTGAGATCCTCCATAGAGTGGCAGAAGGTTCTGGTGGCTGTGAGAGCAAACATGCTCAAGTTACAGGTGATCTTTAAGCACACACACACACACATACATTCACTCACTCACTCACTCACTCACTCACCCTCACCACACTCACACACCACTCACACACACACACCACTCACACACCACCACACACACACACTCACACTACACACACACACTCACACACACACTCTCACACCACACACACACTCTCACACACACACACACACACACTCACACTAACACACTCTCACACGCACACACACACTCTCACACACACACACACACACACACAGACACACACACACACACTCTCACACTAACACTCTCACACTCACACACACACACACACACACACACACACACACACTCTCACACACACACACACACACTCACACTCTCTCACTGTACCTGAGCACTGTATCTGGGAGCAGGGGTTGAGCGACACTCGGGACACCAGCTTGAGGCGGGCGTTCGACGAAGAGGAGGGAGAGGAGGGCGCGCAGGGCGGGGCCGGCGGCGCGGAGGGCCCCGACACCTCCACCACGTAGGAGGCGGGCACGAACAGCGGCCGGGTCTTGCCCGAGGGCCCGAGCCGCCGGACGTGCCACCAGTCGCCGTTGGTCTTCCGCAGGAGGACGAAGCGCTCGCCCTCGCGCATGCAGACCAGGCGCCCGTCCGCCCCGCGGTACGAGTAGTCATACTGGGCCTCCAGCACCACCAGGCCCCCCGGGACCCCGCCCCCCCGCGCGCTGCCCCCCCTGCTGGGCCCCGCCGGAACCGCCGACGACGACCGCCGCCAGCCGCCCGACAGCATTGGGTCTCAGTGCCCCGGCCGGGGGTAACCGTGACGACGACCGCTGGGCGCCCCGGAGACTGGAACCGCCATGCTCTGAAACAGGAAGAGGCGCAGAGCACAGGGTTAGCGCAGGGTCAGCGCAGAGCACAGGATTAACGCAGTAAACAGGTATCCCAAAAAAGCAATGGAAAAATCTTTGCATGCTTGACTGACTTCAAATATGCATTCGATTCTATCCAATAAAGTGGTATAGGGGTTAAAGTGTATGACATAATTAAATCGGTATATGTAAAAAATAAACAAATGTGGAATAAAACTTGGCAAGAAAAAGAACTGATTTCTTCACATAGGGGCGTGGGGTGAGGCAGGGCTGCAGTTTGAGTCCAACATTGTTCAATATCTACATCAATGAGTTAGCGGTGTTACTGGAACAATCTTCAGCTCCTGGCCTCAGCCTAAACAACACAGAAGTTACATTTCTGCTCTATGCAGATGACCTGGTCCTGTCACCCACTGAACAAGGATTACAGCAGAACCTGGATCTGCTGTAGCAATACTGTCAGAACTGGGCCCTGACAGTAAATCTGAAAAATACGAAGATTATGATCTTCCAAAAAAAAGCCAGGATCTCAGGAAAGCAGATACCTCCTTTACTCTAAACACTACCCTAGAACACACACTAAGCTATGATTACCTTGGACTAAAAATCAGTGCATCAGGGAACTTTGGTCTAGCAGTGAATGCATTAGGAACAAGCCCACAGGGCATTCTATGCGATTAAAAGGAGATTCCATAAAATACACATTCCTATTAGAATCTGGTAAAAAATGTTTGACAGTGTCATCCAGCCTATCATGCTATAAGGAAGCCAGATATGGGGTCCACTCAGTCAACAAGACTAAACTAAGTGGGAGAACCATCCAACTGAAAACCTGCATGCAGAAGTCTGTAAAAACATACTACAAGTACACAGAAATGCCCCTAACGATGCATGCAGGGCTGAATTCAAAAAAGGGCATTACATTTTATTGAACATCTAAAAATGATTCCAACAAACTCCTTACAATTCTTGGCACTCCAAACCCAAGAGCCCAGCCCAGAAAAGTATCCCCTCAGTTAGCTGGTTCTGAACCTCTCTAGACTAACATTAACACATACTAATACAAACCAGCTTCAGAGCAGCACTGCTTCACAACAGCCCATTAGAGTCAACCAACTTATAAAACACATCAAAAACTACTATCTGGACCTTTGGAACAAAGAAACACAATCCCAAAATAAACTGAATTGTTATCAGGCCCTAAATAGAAAATACACGCAGGCAGAGTATCTCTTCTCTGTCAGAGATACAAAGCAGAGACGGATCTTGACCAAGTACAGGCTCAGTGACCACACGCTTGCAACTGAAATAGGCAGATACAAAAACTCATGGGTACCAAAAGAAGTGTGAATATGTGGTCACTGTAAGACAGGAGAGGTGGAACCAGAGATGCACGTCCTCCTTACTTGCACGAAATATTTACAAATTAGAAAGAAATATTTCTACAAATTATCCCAAATTATAAATAATATTATTTTCCTATGAAAAGAAGAGAAATGTGCAATTCTGTTAGGGGAAGGATCAACAGCCCCAATTGCGGCACAGTTCATTTCAGCCTGTCATAACCTGAGGGACAGTGAGTGACCACCCACCCCATATAAACATGTACATATTTATTGATTTACTTCTGTTGCTGTTATTGTTATATATTACAACATTTATCATTATTATTTTAATATGACTATTTACATGTTATTTATATGTATGCTTTGGCAATAATTACATTTGTATTTCATGCCAATAAAGCAACTTGAATTGAATTGGGGGGGGGGGGGGGGTATGGGGACAGGGGGGAGAGAGGGGGAAGAGAGAGGGGAGAGGAGGTATGGGACAGAGAGAGAGAGGGGGAGAAGAGGTATGGAAGAGAGGAGGTATAGGGACAGAAGGGTGAGAGAGGGGGAAGAGAGCATGATAGAGAGAGAGAGGGCGGAGAGGAGGTATAGGGACAGAGGGGGGAGACAGAGAGAGAGAGATGGACAGAGTTGAGAGCGCTCCACTGGCTATGCCCTAAATACTGGTGTCATTAGGGAAGTTTATTGCTGATGTGCTCAGTGTAGCATGCCGAGGCGCAGGCAGTGTCCGTGGTTACTGGCCACAGGGACAGAGGAGCAGGCTGATATTCACACAGGCCCCTCTCCCTCAGAACCACGGGCGCCAGCCGCTGTGGGGAACTTGGTCATTTCCTCTGCGTTTAACCACGATAACTGCCGTACAGTCACACACGCCCTCAGGTAACACCGGCGCAACATCTCCACTACCACAAGTGTGCTATGATGGGGAAATTGTGTGTGTATGTGTGTGTGTGTGTGTGTGTGTGTCTGTGTGTGTGTGTGTGTGTGTGTGTATATGTGTGTGTCTGTTCTGACTCATAGTGTGTGTGATCCGTGTATGTGTTGTGTCAATGTGCTGTGTGGTGCGTGTGTGTCGTATGCGGCCCGTGCGTTTCGTCGTCGTCGTTGGTTGTTGGTATGGTGCGTTGTGTGTGTCTGTGAAAACTCCAAAGACAAAAGGGGGTATAATAAAGTCATAATGATAAAGTCATAATAATCCTGTTTCCCAGGCAACGCCATGAGCATGCTCACTGCCATTCTGAACGCTCCAAGCCCTCTGTGCCATAAAAACCCCAAACGAACCCCCCCACCCCTACCCACACCCACACCTTCCCCCAGCCCACCTACCTGCTGGACACAGTCAAGAGGAGAACAGCCGCTGCAGAAGGGTGCAGCATACGACTGCGCACAAACGCACTCACAGCTGCGCATTCACAGTCGCGCATTCACAGTTGCGCATTCACAGTTGCGCATTCACTGGCGCGCATTCACTGGCGCACATTCACGGTCGCGCATTCACAGGCACATATTCACAGTCACGCATTCACAGCTGCGCAATCACAGGCATGCATTCACAGGCACATTCACAGCTGCGCATTCACAGTCACACATTCACAGGTGCGCATTCACAGGCACGCATTCACAGCTGCGCATTCGCAGGTGTGCATTCACAGCTTCACATTCACAGGCAAACATTCACAGGCACGCATTCACAGGCATGCATTAACAGGCATGCATTATCCCCCCCCGCCCCCCCACTGTCCCTGAGCGAGCCAGAAACAGCCTCTGACGACAGCACCAGGGCAACGTGATGTAAGCACATCTGCAGAACACCCCCGGGAGGACGGGGGGTGGGGGGGCTGGGGGGTATTGGGACAGGGGGAGGGGTTTGCTAACCCAGAGAGCAGTAATAATGCACAGGAATCAGTGACCCTTGCCTTGTATTTACATAAAAGCCTCCAGTGCACAGACTCAGTCCTGCACTCACTGCAAGGGACACTAATCCAGACCCACCAGACCACACACACACACACACACACCACTACACACACACACACTCACACATCACACATACACACAACACACCATACACCACACACATACACACAACCTCACACACACACTACACTACAAACACATACACACACCCCAAACCATACACACACCACAACACACACACACACACACACATACAAACACACGCTCACACACACACATACACTCACACACACACACACCAAACACACATACACACACACACACACACACCAAACACACATACACACACACACACACCAAACACATACACACACACACACACACACACACATACACACACACGCTCACACACACACACACATACACACACACACGCTCACACACACACATACACTCACACACACACCAAACACACATACACATACACACACACACACACACACATACACACACACACACACACACCATACACACATACACACATACACACACACACACACACCATACACACACACACCATATACACAGCCTCAGTGCGGGAGATACAGGTATGAGCACACAAACACACACACGCAGAAATGTCAAAACAGATTTCACCCCTCCCCCTCTCCCTCCCCGTCTCTGGCGCTGGTGCTGGTGCCCGGGCCCCTGCCTTCTCGTCCTGGCAGAGCCTGATCCAGCCTCTGGGGGGCGTCTGTGTCTCCGCCCCCATATGTGCCTGGGTGAGTGAGCTCCATACGCAGCAGTATCCACAAAAACAACAGCCACGCCCTTCTCCGTTTCGCCACCCTGTTCCACCACCCTGCTCCGCCTCCGCCGCCCTGTTCCATTCCACCACCCCGCTCCGCGGACTGCCCGCCACCCGCTCAGTTGCCCCGGGCGACTCGGGGTGCACAGACATGCACACTCATTGCCTCACTCAGACTCAGGTCGTTACGAACCCCGGAGAAGAGTCGTGAGTAAAACTAACCACGGGGCACGCGTCCAGTTTAACATTTTAGAGATTTACCTGCCGCCCTTATCCAGAGAGACAGTGAGTGTGAAGAAAGAAAAGGTCGGGATTTGTAAAACACACACACCACACGCCACACACATCCCCAGCAGTGATTAATGAGCGTGTGGCGGTCAGGCTGTAACACCCTGCAATAGGCAGTCCTGCATCACTCAAACTGAAACGTGTGGACCGGAAGAGAGAGGAATGTTTTAGGTGGGATAGGAAAATACAGGGTAGATAGAGAGGGGAGATGTGGAGGTGGGGGGATGGGAGTCAGGGTGGGAAGGGGCAGTTGGGGTGGAGAAGGGCAGAGTCAGGGTGGAGAAGGGGGGGTCAGGGTGGAGAAGGGCAGAGTCAGGTGGAGAAGGGGAGTCAGGGAGGGGGAGGGCGGAGTCATGGTGGAGAAGGGGGGAGTCAGGGTGGAGAAGGGGAAGTCAGGGTGGAAAAGAGGGGATCAGGGTGGAGAAGATGGAGTCAGAGTGGAGAAGGGAGGGTCAGGGTGGAGAAGGAGGAAGTCAGGGTGGAGAAGGGGGGTCAGGGTACAGAAGGGTGGAGAAGGGCAGAGTCAGGGTGGAGAAGGGGAGTCGGAGGGAGGGTGGAGTCAGGGTGGAGAAGGGGGAGTCAGGGAGGGGGAGGGTGGAGTCAGGGTGGAGAAGGGGGGATCAGGGCGGAGAAGGGGGGTCAGGGTGGAGAAGGGGGATCAGGGCGGAGAAGGGGGGTCAGGGTGGAGAAGGGGGGTCAGGGTGGAGAAGGGGGGATCAGGGCGGAGAAGGGGGGTCAGGGTGGAGAAGGGTGGAGAAGGGGGTTGTTTTTTTCAGCTCAGTGTAACTTGGTGCTGTGCTGAGGTGGGGTGTGACTGTCTGAGTGAGGCAACAGTTACAGCAGCACTTAAACATGGCATCACCCACACCGGCTCTGGAGCCTCTCTGAGTGAGACTTCTGCCCCACAGCCAAAGCAGGGTTTTCATCATGCCCAAGCGCATGAATTATTAATGAGCAGGCAGACCAGGAACAGCAGGACTCCCTCTGGAGCCTGTCCCCGCATGGGGTCTGTGGGCCGGGAGTAGACTGGGACAGCGGGAATATGAGTAAAGACACTCCCCCCCCGCCTTCTCTCTCTCCCATCTCTCTCTCTCTCCCCTCTCTACTTCTCCACCCTCTGCTCTCTCCCCCTCTCCATTCGCTCACTCACACCTTGCAACAGGCAACCCCCCCCCCCCCCACCTCACAGGGGGAGCGGCCAATGGCGGGCAAGGGCTCGGTGGCAGCGGAAACGTCATTGGCGGGAGGCCCCGCAAATTCGCCATGGCAACTGTGTTTCTGAAAAAGCCCCACCAATGCGCACGTAGCAGCAAAACCAAAACCACACTGTCAGACGGCGAAAAACAGAAATTACCAAGAATTTCGGCAAGTCAGTACCTGTGCTACCAGAGGGTGAAAAAAAGTCCATACTGTACTAGTACTCAATTTTACATTGAATTAATATTATCGTATACATATCTCTGAATAGAACAGACTGCTTTTATTCAGAAATATGCATAAGACAATATATAACAACAGATTTCAGCCGTTGTCATTTTTTTTGATTGATTTCACTCATGCATGAAGACAAATTCCCATAAAATGTAAATTAAACAATTTTATCCCAGCTTCAAAACAATAGGCTTGTGGTCAAATTTTACAATGACATCTAAATTCACAGGCAAGCTGAAAACTTTATTTTAAAGGGTGTTTTCTCCTCAGTAAGACGACGGGCCGATCCCGGGCCAATCCCTCCTGACTCAGACTCAGGCGTCCTTCACTGCGGCCTTCACTGCGTCCTTCACTGCACCCGTCTGACAGTCTTACTCTCTCCCTGTCTTCCCGTCTTTCTCTCCCTCTCTCTCACCCGGCTTCCCTCTCCGCCTCTCTCCCTGTCTCTCCCTCTATCAATTTCAAAGTGCTTTATTGGCATTTCAAATATAGGCACTTGTGTTGCCAAAGCAGTGGTTACAAGATACAACTATATACAACGAATGCTAGACTATGAATTCATTATTTTTAAAAAAAAAGGGGCAAGCCTATGAAAAAAATATCCGTAAGTGATGTTAGGTGTGTGTGTGTCTGTCTGACTGTCTGTCTGTCCCTCTCTCTCTATCCCTCTCTCCCTCTCTCCCTGTCTTTCTCTCTCTCTCTATCTCTCTTCCTTTTGACATGTTCAGCACACATTCATGGCTGAGTGAAATTCTGTGCACACACAGAGTCGACATGGAAGGGGACTTCCACCCCAGATCCACAGCCGCCCCCCCCCCCCCCAAACAGCCACCTCTGCCCCATAATCTCCCCGTTGCTGAGGGGCTCTGTCTCTCCGCTGGGGGTGACTTAGCACAATGCCACAGACGCTGTGCACAGTGGCGCAGCGCCAGATAACTACCGTAACCCACCTCAGGTAGCTATGAAGATGGAGGAGATTCAAGGCCTGTCCCTCAGGCTTGTACAGAATCTGTGTGCTAGCCACTGACAGTGCAGTTTCATAGTGCGTGATTACATTAAGCACAGGGAACCACGTAGCAGAGTGCACGTATGATCCCTCCAGGCCACCGTAGCCTAGCGGGGCATCGATGGGTCTCTCATCAATTGGACATTGATTAGCAAGGGCCCGGGGAGCTGTCAAGCTGTCAGATGGTATTAACAGAGTCCTGTCTGATAGACAAATGTACAGGTGCAGAGCACATTACCTGCAAACGCAACACGGCACAGCTTAGCACAGCACGGCACAGGCGTGGTTCAGTGTTTCCCCACAGAGACTACATGGCCAAAAGTATGTGGACACCTGACACCCAGCATCTCATCCAAAATTATGGGCATTAATGTGGAGCTGGTCCAGCCTTTGCTGGTAAGACATCCTCCACTCTTCTGGGAAGGCTTTATACTAGATGTTTGCTGCAAGGATTTGCTTCCATTCAGCCAGAAGAGCATTAGTGAGTTTGGGCACTGATTGGGCGCTGATCCCAAAGGCGCTGGATGGGGTCGAGGTCAGGGCTCTGTGCAGGCTAGTCGAGTTCTTCCACACCATTTCTATATGGACCACGCTGTATGCCTAGGGACAGTGTCATGCTGAAACAGAAAAGGGCCTTCCCTACTGTTGGGGAAGCACAGAATCGTCTAGAATGGGACTGTATGCTGCAGCATTAAGATTTGCCTTCACTGGAACTAAGGGGTATAACCAAGGGATGTCCAGATACTTTTGATCATATAGTGTGTGTATATGCATTCCAACAGCACACCAACACCAAAGCACTCTGCAGTCTGCCCCAGTCACAATCATTTTTTCTCCTCTTGCTCTCTACTAATTTAATTAACAAGCTGTTTCATGAATTCAGAAAACAATAACTGTAAAGAAAAAGGCCTTTGTCAAATTTGCTACAGTTGCTTTAGTTCACCTTGTAAAAAATGTCTTTTCAAAACCCACAAAATGCACGCATATTATCTGATCAAAAAAGACAGCGTGATAAGAGAACACTGGCTTGTACAACAGCTTCTCAAAAGTTCTCCCTTTCCAAATAAATCACCTCAAAAGTGACATCAGTCTCTGCCTGACTCAATTGCTTCTAGATATTTGATGAAAAGGCAATAGTATAGGAAAACCAATTTAAACAAAGTAGTCAAATGCATGCAAATAATGCACATTTGCAATAAAATTAGTTGCAAAATCGACTATTTTTCCATATAATTTGCACAATTTATCAGTATGATGCAGCAGGAGATAGAAATGAAGTTGTAATGGCAGCTGCCCCCCCCCTCCCCCCGCATGGCCACTTTCCACTGTGGCATGAATGCCAAGCCCCACACAGCAAGCTAATAACAACCCCCCCCCACCACCCTTTTTTCCATCCACCCACCGTCACAGACACTCACTGTTAGGTAAACCGTTCTTCTTGTAAAACTACTTACCGGAATTTACTCAATCATTACTATTAGGCTACCTGTTTTTTTATTGTTTTTTTTAAAAAACCTTACGTAGAGCAGAATTTAGTTAATATATGCACATTTATTGAATAACAAACCAAAATATGAACATCTATAATAACACAAAACAATTATTTTTTCTCAAAAATAATCTTAGACATGACAAAACAAATTATGGAAAGTCTAGTAGTCTACCCAATCATTTTGCAAATAGAGAATGGAAGGGAGGTGGAGGGGTAGTTACATTGACAGAAATCTGATCTACCGTAAGTTTTGCTCAATTAACTACCGAGCTATTATTTTTACTATTTTATGAGCAGCAAATAAATACATTCAAAAATGTACCTTAAGCAAGTATAATCTCAGTTTGGAAAGGAAGTTCAAATAATGTACAGGCACAGTTCAAATTTGGTTATAAATGTTTTATATGCATCTTACTAATCGCGTGCCTCACATGTGAGGGAATGTAAGCTTATATACTGCATAAACAGGTCATGGAACAACACTGTGCTGGCGATAGACCTTTACACAGGCCATGGAACAACACTGTGCTGGCGGTAGACCTTTACACAGGCCGTGGAACAACACTGTGCTGGCGGTAGACCTTTACACAGGCCATGGAACAACACTGTGCTGGCGGTTAACCTTTACACAGGCCATGAACAACACTGTGCTGGCGGTAGACCTTTACACAGGCCATGGAACAACACTGTGCTGGCTTTAGACCTTTACACAGGCCATGGAACAACACTGTGCTGGTGGTAGACCTTTACACAGGCCATGGAACAACACTGTGCTGGTGGTTTACCTTTACACAGGCTATGGAACAACACTGTGCTGGCGGTAGACCTTTACACAGGCCGTGGAACAACACTGTGCTGGCGGTAGACCTTTACACAGGCCGTGGAACAACACTGTGCTGGCGGTAGACCTTTACACAGGCCATGGAACAACACTGTGCTGGCGGTAGACCTTTACACAGGCTATGGAACAACACTGTGTTGGCGGTTTACCTTTACACAGGCCATGGAACAACATTGTGCTGGCGGTAGACCTTTACACAGGCCATGGAACAACACTGTGCTGGCGATAGACCTTTACACAGGCCATGAACAACACTGTGCTGGCGATAGACCTTTACACAGGCCATGAACAACACTGTGCTGGCGATAGACCTTTACACAGGCCATGAACAACACTGTGCTGGCGGTAGACCTTTACACAGGCCATGGAACAACATTGTGCTGGCGGTAGACCTTTACACAGGCTATGGAACAACACTGTGCTGGCGGTAGACCTTTACACAGGCTATGGAACAACACTGTGCTGGCGGTAGACCTTTACACAATAGATTTGTAACAGACACACAAACGGTAATTTCCACTTTCAGATGCCCAAGAGACTCTAGGATTGAGACAACTCTCTATCAAACTAAGCACAGGGACTCCTTCAGCTTCAAGCATCAACTGACACCAACCATTCCAGTCGTCTTATAATCTCATTACATCTCATGTAAAAAAAACTTGCTTTCAACAGCCTTTTCGTCACCATTTTACCGGCATTACCATTTCATTACTCAATGTTTGTCTTTATTCTCTGTTATATGTTTTATGAAGACTTTTAAAGTGTAAGGCTCTGCAAAATGCAAGAAATGCACTCTCCAACTAAGGTTTATTATTATCATCATTATCATCATCATCAGCATATTCATCATCATTATCATCAATCATCATCATCATCATCATTGTCATCATCATCACCATTGTCATCATCATCATCTCCATTGTCCTGCCTAGTTGAGAGTAAGTGAGCAGTTGTGAGAGTAAGTGAGCGGTTGTGAGAGTGAGTGAGTGTTTGTGAGCGTGAACGAGCGATTGTGAGAGTGAGCGTTTGTGAGAGTGAGTGAGTGAGCGAGCAGTTGTGACAGTGAGTGAGCGGTTGTGAGAGTGAGAGTTTGTGAGAGTGAGTGTTTGTGAGAGTGAGTGAGTGATTGTGAGAGTGAGCGAGCGGTTGTGAGTGTGAGTGAGCATTTGTGAGAGTGAAAGAGTGATTGTGAGAGTGAGTAAGCGTTTGTGAGAGTGAGTGAGTGAGCAAGCGTTTGTGAGAGTGAGTGAGCAGTTGTGAGTGAGTGAGCGGTTGTGAGTGAGCGTTTATGAGAGTGAGTGAATGTGAGAGTGAGCGAGCGGTTGTGAGAGTGAGCGAGCAGTTGTGAGTGAGTGAGCGGTTGTGAGTGAGCGTTTATGAGACTGAGTGAGTGAGCGAGCGAGCGAGCGAGCGTTTGTGAGAGTGAGCGAGTGGTTGTGAGAGTGAGCGAGCGGTTGTGAGAGTGAGCAAGCGTTTGTGAGAGGTTGAGAGTAAGTGAGCAGTTGTGAGAGTGAGCGAGCGGTTGTGAGTAAGTGAGCGGTTGTGAGTAAGTGAGTGGTTGTGAGTAAGTGAGCGGTTGTGAGTAAGTGAGCGGTTGTGAGAGGTTGAGAGTGAGTGAGCGGTTGTGAGTAAGTGAGCAGTTGTGAGTAAGTGAGCGGTTGTGAGTAAGTGAGCGGTTGTGAGTAAGTGAGCGGTTGTGAGTAAGTGAGAGGTTGAGAGTAAGTGAGCGGTTGAGAGTAAGTGAGCGGTTGTGAGTAAGTGAGCGGTTGTGAGTAAGTGAGCGGTTGAGAGTAAGTGAGCGGTTGTGAGTAAGTGAGCGGTTGTGAGTAAGTGAGCGGTTGTGAGTAAGTGAGCGGTTGGAGTAAGTGAGCGGTTGTGAGTAAGTGAGCGGTTGTGAGTATGAGCGGTTGGAGTAAGTGAGCGGTTGTGATAGTGAGCGTGTGGAGTGAGAGGGTTGGAGTAAGTGAGCGGTTGTGAGTAAGTGAGCGGTTGTGAGTAAGTGAGCGGTTGTGAGTAGAGCGTTGAGAGTTGAGCGGTTGTGAGTAAGTGAGCGGTTGTGAGTAGGATGTGAGAGTGAGCGGTTGTGAGTAGTGAGCGGTTTGAGAGTAAGTGAGCGGTTGTGAGTAAGTGAGCGGTTGTGAGTAAGTGAGCGGTTGAGAGTAGAGCGTTGTGAGAGTGAGGTTGGAGTAGGAGGTTGAGAGTAGTGAGCGTTGTGAGTAAGTGAGCGGTTGTGAGTAAGTGAGCGGTTGTGAGTAAGTGAGGAGGTTGTGAGAGTAGTGAGCGAGTTGAGTTGTGAGTAGGAGGGTTGAGAGTAAGTGAGGGTGTGAGGTAAGTGAGCGGTTGGAGTAAGTGAGCGGTTGAGAGTAAGTGAGCGGTTGAGAGTAAGTGAGCGGTTGTGAGTGAGCAAGCGGTTGTGAGAGTGAGTGAGCGGTTGTGAGTGAGCAAGCGGTTGTGAGTGAGCAAGCGGTTGTGAGAGTGAGTGAGCGGTTGTGAGTGAGCAAGCGGTTGTGAGAGTGAGTGAGCGTTTGTGAGAGTGAGCAAGCGGTTCTGAGTGTGAGTAAGTGAGCGGTTGTGAGAGAGCGGTTTGGTCTTTGATAGTTTTTTACCCTGGTGCTCCACTGAACAAGCCACACCAGTTCTGACTAACTGAGGCAGAGGGGGCATCAGACTGAAAAGGCCTCAGAGGCAGTGGGGTTTTTCAGCATGCTGTAAAACCAAACCCATTTACTGCAGCCCAGCGGAGACCCGCCATACGAGCTCAACACAATCACAGCTCGAGAATCAACCCCACACACCACAACCCGGTAACCCGTCACAAAAAAAAACTTTCACACGGCAAGCTGTCAGCCAAAGACCAATCCTTCTCCACACCACACGATTCACTACCACACACCTGCGACATACCTTACAGCACCCAAAAGAGACACACTTCACAGGCACCTAACACCGCCCTTAACACAGCCAGGACCTCCAGGGATAACTGTTAAGGGCAGAGGGGCAGCTGTTTAAAGACACCTTAAGCTCTACTGTTCAGACAGCCAGCAACTCGTCAACCGAGGCGTGTGAACACAGGGTCAGGCCCACTGGCAGCTATCCATCACAGACACGTGAAGAAGCTCCATGTTTTTTTCCCCCTCTCCCTCTCTGACTTGGCCACAGAGTATGTCTCAGACAGATGTCAAGGTCTGTGGTAGAAGATATGAAACAACTGGCCTCTATCTACCCGACAGTTTTTTTTTTTTAATTTCCGTTATTCTGGTACGTGCGTATTTTTGCAAACACCTCAAATTCTTAAAAAAATCCCCACGGTTCGGCTTCGCCGCTTTCATCTTTATAAATACCGAACTGTCGTCACTTCCGCGTTACGGGCGCCGCTGCAGGAAGATCAGAGCGAAAGCGAACCCTGAAGCTGCGGTGTGCTGCGTGCGAGAGTCCGGGGCAGAGCTCGGCTCGGGCGGAGCAGCCTCAACCACAACAGCTACAGAAACAGGATGGAGGAGAAAAAAACGCTTTCAAAAGGCACCGGCGCACACCAGACAGGATATGCAGATGATGCACAGAAAGAGAATGAAGACCTTGTCACAGCAGGCTCACTTTTACGAGCCTCTGGAGTTTGTTAATACATACATGCTGTGCAAATATAATCGTTTACTTTACAAATATCATTTAGGCAGCCCTGCATATGACTGGGGCTAAAAATTAAGTCTGGAATTTTCTGGAAAAGGGCAGTAAGCCTTTAAGAAAATAGTCTGAGTGAAAGAATTTGCTTGAATGTACCAAGCACAGAGCTGCACCAAGATAATGACTTATTATAAAGCCTGGTACAGTATGTCCAACCAAATACTAATCTTCGCTTTACTTTCCCACAATAGCCGCCTTTTAAGCCAACGAGGCTATTGTACCAGGCAGAGATCAAGGACAGGCTATTTGATCAAAACCCTCTTTGATGACTGTCTGTGTATACTGTTGATCTGGACATGCAATGTGTGGTTACCACTGAGTCACTGCAAAGTACCCAAAGGGTGTGTGTGTGTGTGTGTTTCAGGCATAAAGGCCTGTCAGGCATAAAGGTTCATTTTCAGAAATATTTTCTCTGCTAGCAGAACATCCTCACCACAAAAGTTTCAAAAACTTCTGATCAATTTTTTCAAGTCAGACTTTATACGACTTCAGGAACTGAACGACACTATCAGTGTTAGGAACTCCCTGGGGAAGTAGTAGCATAGCCGAGCTTGTAGGCACGGGAACAGACACAAACACTGGGATGCACTGGCATGCACCCAAACAGAAGCGCACACAAAATCCAATCGGCATGCCGGCTACAAATTCCACCAGCTGCATTGGGAGCCAGAGTGCGTTCCAATGCCAAGACCTTCCGAATGTAGCAACATACCACAGCTTACCAGCACAGCAATACATGCACAGAAGAGAGTACAAAAACACACTTCACTGCTGTCCCAGCTTAAATACTGAGTATAACCACATGCAAGCGCACAAACACACACACTTACACATGCGCACACACACACGTACATGCATGCAAGCGCACACACACATGCACACACATGCATGCGCACACACACGCACACACATGCATGCGCACACACACGCACACACATGCACGCACACACGCGTACACACACACATGCATGCATGCAAGCGCACACACATGCATGCAAGCACACACACACTCACACGCACACATATAAACACACAGAGTTTTACGTCACTTGCCATAGTCTTATGCATGCCCATACAGGCAGCCTACTTACACAAGCACGCACACGGTATTAATCCACTCTGATGAAAAAGCAAGATATTAAAATAACAGGCAGAGGAAATCTACCCCACCCATATTTGCACATAACCCAGAACACCGTCACAGTGTGCGGTGCATTTTTACAGTCAAGCCCGAGTAACCCTGTTAAGTGGCCAAGCAGAAGCTCAAATCCTGCTCATTAAAGTGAGGAGGCTTTGTGTGTCTGGCTACTAGTGTTTGAGTGGATAAAAACAGTCCTTTTACGACTGCAGGGAGAGTAGACCTTTGGACATAGCACCCAGTGTGCTATCTAGGTGAGCAGTTCAGAATAATGTCTAAGGAACCTCGGTTTGTGGACTCAATTTGCAGGTGGCCCGCTGTAGTCTTGAACATGGTACTTAACCTGCATTACTTCACTAATTATCCAGCTGTGTAAGTTGATGGTATGTAAAGAATGTAAACTGGGTAACGCATGCGGGACAAACCCTTGAAATGGGATGTAATCTCGTGCACAGTAAAGGAAGAATGAAAAGCCAGGTTACAGATGCTACGTCGCTCCCTACACAGCGACAGCAAGCTTCCTCGTGACCTGGAAGAGTAGCGGAATTGTGCAATAAATTCACTGTAGGAACAGTGGCCCAATTACACGGGCCGTGGCTCCAAACACACTTCCTTTCAGGTCCCCCTTTTTTATTCCAATCAATGTGCACACGACGCATGCCGCCCCTGCCGCTACAAAGTGGGCTACTGTCCTTCCAACGAACCAAAGACAACAATCTAAAGCCGCAACATTTCACATTCCGCATCGTCTGCTCACTGGAGATCTGATTCATGAGAAACACAGACGCCTTCATGTTCCTGGCCATATTCTCACCGAGTTCAAAGTATTCCACAAATTACACAGAGCAGTTGTGTAGTACGTAAAGTATCAGTATTGCTTTGTCCACGGGTGAAAAGGCAGTGACCCACCAAAGATGTAGACAAACTCGACAAAACATGCAGTTCACAAAAAGCAACATCCTATTGCAAAGGTCTATATAGCAAACGGAATCAAAACATGCCCATATTTTACCGCAGATAAAGGCAGATTATTTGAAAAGTTCATTACGTAAATCTAATGCAAACCCCTCTGGGATATATCATTCCAGCTATGTACGTATTATTCGTCCTGAAATTGCCTAATTAGGTAAAAAGTACTTTCAACTAGTATCTGAAACATCCGTCCAAATCAAAGCCTCTTTTCGGTTTGTTCTAATGCGCTTTAGTTTCTGAAACCCGTCCGGGGCAGACCGTTGCCCTTGACAACATGCACCGGATCTCCGCAAGTAGCTGGAACTAAAAATCAATTTTTATTTAGTATACTTTAAACTTTCGGTGGCGTGCAAGGAATACGAATCTGTAGGCTTCTGATATCGACAGGCCTGTGAAAATACTTTTACTTGTACCAGTGATATGCAAATAATAAGAATAATTAAATGAATAAAATAAAAATATTTGTAAAAATGCACAGTGGCACAATTAAGTATTTTAAATTTTTATGATGCGCGCTGGCAGCAGCCTGTACGCATTTGAACACTGTCGCTATAAGCTACTCTCCGCATGTCATAATGACAAATAAATCTCAAAAGACACTGCTGCTACCGAAACACTGGCCAAGTACTTAAAAAAGAAAGAAAAAATATAAATATAGGCTACAAACAAAACAACAAAAAAGTGCAAACAGAAAACAGCAGTTCGCAGTTCATGCAGATAGGGAGAACTAACGTTAATTCAATATTCAACCCTTTTTTTAACTAGTTTGCATGTAGGCCATTTCACAGAGAGACCCCTAGACTACAAAGATTAGCCAACACTCTAGTCATCCAGATGGAAAACGTCCCAGCGATCCGGGTTGCCATTGACTAGCAGGAAGCGTATAGCACAGTAGCACTGTCAGACATTATATGATCGCACATTCATGAAATAAGTCATACGGACAAAAACATTATGTGCATATCAATAAAGCACGACTTTAGGAGAATAATTTCAACCCAATTTTCACCTCCAAATAGCAGGCTAAACGCACTATAGAAAACAGATCTCTTAAAGAAAAAAATATATTTCCCTGGACTTCAAACATTAAATAGCCGGTAAATATGCTATGTCTAAAAGATTAATTACAATAATTCACATTTCAATAATACTGTACTTCGGCAACAACTGGGTTGTGATAGACCCAAAGAGTGATAACTCATAAACTCCCATTTTAACAACCCTCAATCAAAACTTTCAAAAGAAAAGGTACACAATTATTAGATTTTAACTGATCTGATTCTCCATGGCACATTTCAAATTTCCTTTTTAGCTACTAGCAAGATTGCTCTCCGGAATATATTTTCCAACTTAAAACTAAAACGTGCGCACAATAAACCAATAATTCGCAAGTGTACAAAATTAATCAAAGTTTAAACAGATGCAATGAAGCACAAACTGCCACTCACCTCAGTTAGGCAATTTGTCGCCGCTATTATTTCTCAAGCAATGTATGAGATAAGCTAACAATTAAAGCCAGACAAGCACTTATCACGGTACATGCGCCAGTGGATAACCCGCAGTACCAGCGATCTCGCCGATACCTCTTACTAGTGCTGTCAATCCTACGTCACACGCTTTCTAGTGTCACGTGATAGTGGTCTTTGGAGGCCTCACAAACGCGTTCTAGTCGATAATTGATTTTTTTATTCATCGGGAACTAAGCATATTAAGCCATGATAGGCTGGAATTCCATAATACATATGCACTAACCAATTAGAGTAAGGGCGACGTATTGTTCGTTGAATGACGTTGTAGTATAGTTGCCGTATTCAGTTTTCTGGAACGCGTTCATGGGAAGAGTAGTCTAGAAATGTCCACGCGCCATTCTGTGTTACCTGACGCACCACAATAAAAACTACAACATTCGCCATTGTATGTTTACTAGCAGTTGCATCAGCGCTCAGCATTGGTCGGGTTGCCGGTGGAGGCACATGTCCGTGTATTTGTTGCTCAGACAGCTGCGCTGGGTATTATCTTGAGATTCACAGGAAACGTATAAAGTTGGACACCAACGGAAAATGAATTTGTTCGTTAGCGAAGGTAATCCGCATTGTGTGAAGGTCCTAGCGGCGGTGGAACTCACTGGAGTAAAATGTGACATCAGTCATGTGAATCACGAAGGTGGGTTGGTTACAACTTAAGAGAGCGTAGGACTGTTACATTAGCGAGCTTGCGGAGTCGAGTTGTTAAGTGAATTGTCAAACTCAGCTCGCAGCATGTCTCTAACGGTTCTATTTAGCTAGTCTCCATTTGTTTGAATTCTGCATTTGTATTTTAGCCAGTTGGCTCATTGTGGATCCGTTGGGTATCAGTATTTTAAGGTTTGCCTAGATTAGCAGAGTTATCTGGATAACTAGCTAGCAGGCAAGGTGGAGGGAGTTAACTGTGTCGTCAGCTACTTTGATCAATTGAGTGCAATAAACAACGCAAACCAGGAGACTCTGTGGCTCTCCAGGACCAGAGTTAATTTTTTTGTGAAGTTAGATGCTCATAACTGATGTCCATGGCATGTTTAAAGGTCCAGGAAACTGGATCCAAATTGTGGTTTATTCCCCAGAAGTGACAAGTTTTTGTCTTCTTGATATTTACTCCAACGTTTTAACCCAATAATTTTTGCAAGAATCATATTTCTTGACCGTTTGTGAATGCAAAGAAAGTGTTAAAACAACACCAACAAAGAATGAGCAGATTTCAGTTTCCTGTACCTTTGTGTATTCTTCATCTCTTTCAATCCATGATGGTTTTCTGACATGTGTCGCTCATTGAAATTGCAATTTCGGAATGTCAATCAAACTGAAGTCCTGGAAGGCCGCAGTTGTGCTGTTACCTCACACACTCACACACGGGCACTAACCGTTCTGCCCTGCGCTGTTACCTCACACATGGGCGCTAACTGCTCTGCGCGGTTACCTCACACACTCACACACAGGCACTAACTGCCCTGCGCTGTTACCTCACACATGGGCGCTGACTGCCCTGTGCTGTTACCTCACACACAGGCCCTAAATGCCCTGTGCTGTTACCTCACACACAGGCCCTAAATGCCCTATGCTGTTACCTCACACACTCACACACAGGCGCTAACTGCTCTGCGCGGTTACCTCACACACGGGCACTGACTGCCCTGAGCTGTTACCTCACACAGACGCTAACTGCCCAGCTCTGTTACCTCACACACACACACACACACGGGCGCTAACTGCCCTGTTACCTCACACACGGGCGCTAACTTCCCTGAGCTGTTACCTCACACGGACGCTAACTGCCCTGCTCTGTTACCTCACACACTCACACACGGACGCTAACTGCCCTGCTCTGTTACCTCACACACTCACACACGGGCGCTAACTGCCCTGTTACCTCACACACGGACGCTAACTGCCCAGAGCTGTTACCTCACACGGCCGCTAACTGCCCTGAGCTGTTACCTCACACACTCACACACGGGCGCGAACTGCGCTGAGCTGTTACTTCACACACGGGCGCTAACTGCCCTGTGCTGTTACCTCACACACTCACAAACGGGCGCGAACTGCGCTGAGCTGTTACCTCACACACGGGCGCTAACTGCCCTGTGCTGTTACCTCACACACTCACACACGGACGCTAATTGTCCTGAGCTGTTACCTCACACGGACGCTAACTGCCCTGTGCTGTTACCTCACACACGGGCGCTAACTGCTCTTAGCCAGGGGTAGGGCTTCACAGCTGTTCAGGCCCGCCAAGCGGCAAATTCTGGCATATGCCTAGGGTGCACGAGACCGGCCCGTTCCGTGTTCCGTGTTCGCTGTGGTGTTCGCTGTTGAACATGTTGGTGACCGTGTCTCTCTCTGTGTTGGTGTCTCTCTCTCTGTTGGTGCACAGAGAGGGTGGTGCCCTACCTGAGCCGGCCCACACTCCCAGCCCTGGCGCTGCCCTCTGGACTGCATCTCTTCTCCCCCAACGCCATTTGCCGGTGAGTTCCGCCACGCCCTTAGCGGTGCGCTAGCCAAGCGGGTAAAAGCAGCGGTGAGCTAGCCGAGCGGGTAAAAGCAGAGGTGAGCTAGCCGAGCGGGTAAAAGCAGCGGTGAGCTAGCCGAGCGGGTAAAAGCAGCGGTGCGCTAGCCGAGCGGGTAAAAGCAACGGTGAGCTAGCCGAGCGGGTAAAAAGCGAGCGGGTAAAAGCAGCGGTGAGCTAGCCGAGCGGGTAAAAAGCGAGCGGGTAAAAGCAGCGGTGAGCTAGCCGAGCGGGTAAAAAGCGAGCGGGTAAAAGCAGCGGTGAGCTAGCCGAGCGGGTAAAAGCAGCGGTGCGCTAGCCGAGCGGTAAAAGCAGCGGTGAGCTAGCCGAGCGGGTAAAAAGCGAGCGGGTAAAAGCAGCGGTGAGCTAGCCGAGCGGGTAAAAGCAGCGGTGAGCTAGCCGAGCGGGTAAAAGCAGCGGTGCGCTAGCCGAGCGGGTAAAAAGCGAGCGGGTAAAAGCAGAGGTGAGCTAGCCGAGCGGGTAAAAGCAGCGGTGCGCTAGCCGAGCGGGTAAAAAGCGAGCGGGTAAAAGCAGAGGTGAGCTAGCCGAGCGGGTAAAAGCAGCGGTGCGCTAGCCGAGCGGGTAAAAGCAGCGGTGAGCTAGCCGAGCGGGTAAAAGCAGCGGTGAGCTAGCCGAGCGGGTAAAAGCAGCGGTGAGCTAGCCGAGCGGGTAAAAGCAGCGGTGAGCTAGCCGAGCGGGTAAAAAGCGAGCGGGTAAAAGCAGAGGTGAGCTAGCCGAGCAGGTAAAAGCAGAGGTGAGCTAGCCGAGCGGGTAAAAGCAGCGGTGAGCTAGCCGAGCGGGTAAAAGCAGCGGTGCGCTAGCCGAGCGGGTAAAAGCAGCGGTGAGCTAGCCGAGCGGGTAAAAGCAGCGGTGAGCTAGCCGAGCGGGTAAAAGCAGCGGTGAGCTAGCCGAGCGGGTAAAAGCAGCGGTGAGCTAGCCGAGCGGGTAAAAGCAGCGGTGAGCTAGCCGAGCGGGTAAAAGCAGCGGTGCGCTAGCCGAGCGGGTAAAAGCAGCGGTGAGCTAGCCGAGCGGGTAAAAGCAGCGGTGAGTTAGCCGAGCGGGTAAAAGCAGCGGTGCGCTAGCCGAGCGGGTAAAAGCAGCGGTGAGTTAGCCGAGCGGGTAAAAGCAGCGGTGCGCTAGCCGAGCGGGTAAAAGCAGCGGGGCGCTAGCCGAGCGGGTAAAAGCAGCGGGGCGCTAGCCGAGCGGGTAAAAAGCAGCGGTGAGCTAGCCGAGCGGGTAAAAAGCAGCGGTGAGCTAGCCGAGCGGGTAAAAGCAGCGGTGAGCTAGCCGAGCGGGTAAAAGCAGCGGTGCGCTAGCCGAGCGGGTAAAAGCAGCGGTGAGCTAGCCGAGCGGGTAAAAGCAGCGGTGAGCTAGCCGAGTGGGTAAAACGCGAGCGGGTAAAAGCAGCGGTGAGCTAGCCGAGCGGGTAAAAGCAGCGGTGAGCTAGCCGGGCGGGTAAAAGCAGTGGTGCTCGCTTGCGGTTGAAGAACAAGCGTTCACAAAACAAAACGATGGGCGGAACAAATCCGCCACTCACTGACCCAAACCAATCACGGTGTGCTGCTGGGGAGAAGCGTGACTCGATTGGTTCAGACTAGCCAAGCTGAACGGTCATCAGAAACTTTACTAAATATCTAAAATCTATATTATACATCACGCACAAAAACCCAATTGAAAACACACTAAAACTGGGTAATGTTTTTTAAAAGCTCAGAAAGTGAACTATGCCATTAAAACGGAAACAAAAAAAAGCTGAATCTGTGGGTCTCCAGGGCAGTGAATACCAGTGGTGTAGAGAATGAATCTGAAACATGGCTGACCGTGTCCATGTCTGAAAACACAATGCATCTTTCATCTGAGCTGGCCCTTTCTCCTGGGTAATCATTTCCATAATTGCAATAAACCATACCAAGATTTGAATACATTTGCAACGATCCAAGTATAGGCCATGTTTTATTGTCTGTTTTGGGAATGTCATATAGACATGGCATGATTCTTTAAAAAAAAATGTTCTATAGATAAAATGTAAATTAGACTTTCAAAAGAATAAGTATTGGAAGCTTCAAGTTGCTTGCTCTGCTGTTTGCATTACATACACACACACACACGCGCGCACACAGACTCTCACACGCTCGCACACTCATACAGATACACACACACACACACACAGACATACACGCATGCACACACACACACACACACATACATATACACGCACACGCACACAAACACACACATGCACACACACACACACAAACACACACCCACACACACACGCACGTGCACACACACACATACATACACACGCACAAACACACACACGCACACACACACACACTGCTGTACTGTCCTCTCTGGGGTTCTGTGTCACAGGTTCCTCTTTGAGGCCAGTGGACGGGAGGCCAGCAGCCTGGCCAATCAGTGGCTGGAATGGGAGGCAACTGAACTTCAGGTGAGACGGTCTGTACAGGACAGAAACTGGCTTTTCTGCTAAACCGTTTAGTTAAGAACAGTCCAGTACCTGCAGACGGGTAGATGGGCCTCCAGCATTCACACACTGTCCCCATAATGTCCCTGCCCTGCACACATAACGTCCCCACTGCGCAGGTTAACTCTTTACACAGTCACACTGAGGAACTCACACACTGTCCCCATAACGTCTCCACTGCACAGGTGAACTCTTTACACAGTCACACTGAGGAACTCACACACTGTCCCCATAACGTCCCCACTGCACAGGTGAACTCTTTACACAGTCACACTGAGGAACTCACACACTGTCCCCATAACGTCTCCACTGCACAGGTGAACTCACACACTGTCCCCACAACGTCCCCACTGCACAGGTTAGCTTTTTACAAAGTCACACTGAGGAACTCACACACTGTGCCCATAACGTCCCCACTGCACAGGTGAACTCTTTACACAGTCACACTAAGGAACTCACACACTGTCCCCATAAGGTCCCCACTGCACAGGTTAACTCTTTACACAGTCACACTGAGGACTGTGTCTGACGCCTGTGTGCTGTGCCTGTGTCTAACCCCTGTGTGGTGTGGTATGCCTGTGCTGGAACTCTGTGCTGTGCCTGTGTCTGACCCCTGTGTGCTGTGCCTGTGTCTGAACCCTGTGTGCTGTACCTGTGTCTGACCCCTGTGTGCTGTACCTGTGTCTGACCCCTGTGTGCTGTGCCTGTGTCTGACCCCTGTATTCTGTGCTGCAGCCTGCTCTGGCCCAGGCGCTCCACCTGTCTGCCCTGCAGGGGAAGCGGACGGAGGCTGCCACCGCCCTGCAGGCCCCCCTCAGCGTCCTGGAGCAGGGCCTACGCAAGAGAGCCACGCCCTTCCTCTCCGGGGTACGCCCACACTGCCGCCCGTACAGGCCCCTCCCTCTCTCACACACTCATCCACTCTTTCACTCACCCATGCTGCTGCCTTGTTTTTGCGTGGTCTTCATGTCCTTTAAATGTAAGTAAATAGCCCTGTGTTTTAGGAGGAGGTGTCAGTTGCAGATATCGTCCTCTGGGGGGCGCTCTACCCTGTCCTGTCTGACTCCAGCTTCATGACAGGTGAGAGAACAGGAAATTCTTCTGAACATCTGATTATTACAGCATCATTTATCATTATTACATATTATTTATTAACTCCACAGTTACATACACTGCTTACAATTGTGACCTACTATCCACCCATTCCGTACAGCTGGATATTTTGCCAAAGCAGGTCAGTTTAAGTACCTTGGGTACAGCAACATGCCACGTGGGATTTGAACCTGCAACCTCTGCATTATTAGCACATTTCCCTCGCCACAGAACCGGCTGCTGGCATAAACGGTCTCCGCGATCGTTTAGGGCCACAACCACGGATTGGATGCACAATTTGGTTTTTAAATGTTTTATTTCTTTGTAAGACATTTTAATTGTGCAGTAATCAGAGGACGTGAATATCTTTTTTTACGCTATTGCTATTGTGCCAGTTGCCCCCCAATACCCCCAAGCCCGTTTCTGCGATCGATCGCCCCCGGTTACTTCTTGTCTAGGGCCGCCATAATCCTAGAGCTGGACCCGCCTAGCCGTTGGGCTAAACTGCCCCCCCGATTTGTGATGAGTTCAGATGTCTGGGAAATCCAATGAGAGCTATCCTCTGTTTCAGCGCATGCATGTGTGTCTCCCTCTCCCCCCCACCCCTCCGACAGGTGAGCTGGCGCAGGTGGGCGGGTGGTTCCAGCGCGTGGCCCTGCTGCCGGCCTGTCAGTCAGCAGTGAGGGCGGTGCTAACGGGGAAAGGGGCGGAGTCGCAGCTGAAAGCGAAACAACCCGCCCCGCACGCCCAACGGAGAGAGGCACAGCCCTGCAACCAACCCGAGGTGAGAGAGGGGTGGAGGTGTGTGTGAGAGAGAGGGGGGGTGAGCCTAGTACCGTCATGTAAATATCATGTCAGTTATGACCTGTCAATCACAAGATTGTGTAGCAAATAGCGCTAAACTTCTACGGGACCCAGATACCGTGTCTTTTAGGAACAGTCATCAGTCATTGGATACAGCAACAATGCCACTAAGTTGGTAGCACTGTACAGGAGGGACTCTGATTGGTTGGTTGGTCATGGTTAGCCACTCCAATTGGTTGGTTAGTGTTAGAGTTAGGAGCTGCTCTGGTTGGTTGGTTAGTGTTGGGGTTAGGAGCTGCTCTGGTTGGTTGGTTAGTGTTGGGGTTAGGAGCTGCTCCGGTTGGTTGGTTAGTGTTGGGGTTAGGAGGTGCTCTGGTTGGTTGGTTAGTGTTGGGGTTAGGAGCTGCTCTGGTTGGTTAGTGTTGGGGTTAGGAGCTGCTCTGGTTGGTTAGTGTTGGGGTTAGGAGCTGCTCTGGTTGGTTGGTTAGTGTTGGGGTTAGGAGCTGCTCTGGTTGGTTGGTTAGTGTTGGGGTTAGGAGCTGCTCTGGTTGGTTGGTTAGTGTTGGGGTTAGGAGCTGCTCTGGTTGGTTGGTTAGTGTTGGGGTTAGGAGCTGCTCTGGTTGGTTGGTTAGTGTTGGGGTTAGGAGCTGCTCTGGTTGGTTGGTTAGTGTTGGGGTTAGGAGCTGATCCAGTTGGTTGGTTAGTTTTGGGGCTAGGAGCTGCTCTGGTTGGTTGGTTAGTGTTGGGGTTAGGAGTTGCTCTGGTTGGTTGGTTAGTGTTGGGGTTAGGAGCTGCTCCAGTTGGTTGGTTAGTGTTGGGATTAGGAGCTGCTCCAGTTGGTTGGTTAGTGTTTGGGTTAGGAGCTGATCCAGTTGGTTGGTTAGTTTTGGGGCTAGGAGTTGCTCTGGTTGGTTGGTTAGTGTTGGGGTTAGGAGCTGATCCAGTTGGTTGGTTAGTGTTGGGGTTAGGAGCTGCTCCAGTTGGTTGGTTAGTGTTGGGATTAGGAGCTGCTCTGGTTGGTTGGCCATGGTCTTGATGTGCCCGGGCCTTAATTTTTAGGCTGAGGACACAGAGGTTGTGGTCACTGAGGAGGAGATGCAGGCTGCCGCCCAAACCTGGAACCTGGGACTGAAGGACTGCCCCGCCCCCATCAGCAGAGAACACCCTATGTGAGTTTAACCTTGTGTCTGAGTTCTGTGTGTCTGTCTGTCTGAGTTCTATGTATCTGTTTGGGTTCAGTGTGTCTGTATGAGTTCTGTGTGTCTGTCTGAGTTCTGTGTGTCTGTTCGAGTTCTGTGTGTGTCTGCTTGAGTTCTGTGTATCTGTTTGAGTTCTATGTGTGACTCTTTTAGTTTGGTCCGTCTGTTTGTGTCTGTTTGAGTTCTGTGTATCTGTTTGAGTTGTGTGTGTCTGTTTGAGTTCTCTGTGTCTGTTTGAGTTGTGTGTGTCTGTTTGAGTTCTCTGTTTGTCTGTTTGAGTTGTGTGTGTCTGTTTGAGTTCTCTGTGTGTCTGTTTGAGTTGTGTGTGTCTGTTTGAGTTGTGTGTGTCTATGCTCAGTGAAATCCCTGCGTTTGAGTATTGCGTTTGCAGTAATTTAGTAGTGCAGCTGCACTGTATTTCAGTATACACAGCAGGACATGAGCCGCTAATGCAGTGTCCATCTGTCCGTCTGTCCATCAGTCTGCCGCAGGACGGCAAGCGGAACATTCTGCTGACCAGCGCCCTGCCGTACGTCAATAACGTCCCTCACCTGGGTAACATCATCGGCTGCGTGCTCAGCGCCGACGTCTTCGCCAGGTGACCTTCCTCTTCCTCTCCACATACAACATAAGAGCATAAGAATACATAATGAGGAGAACAGGCCATTCAGCCCATCTAGAACATAAGAACACACAATGAAGAGAACAGGCCATTCAGTCCATCTAGAACATAGGAACATAAGAATACATAATGAGAAGAACAGCATTTAATCCATCTAGAACATAAGAAAATAAGAATACATGATGAGGAGAACAGGCCATTCAGCCCATCTAGAACATAAGAACATAAGAATACAGAATGAGGAGAGAAGCAGGCCATTCAGCCCATCTAGAACATAAGAGTACATAATGAGGAGAACAGGCCATTCAGCCCATCTAGAACATAAGAACACATAATGAGGTAAACCGTAAAGTGTATTTTTCGGTAACTCCTCTGTACCCGCTGATTGGGTGCTGACGCAGGTACGGGCGCCTGCGGGGGTGGAACGTGCTGTTCGTCTGCGGGACGGATGAGTACGGCACGGCCACGGAGAACAAGGCGCGGGAGGAGGGGCTGACCCCGCAGCAGATCTGCGACAAATACCACGCCGTCCACACCGCCATCTACCGCTGGTTCCACATCGACTTCGACTACTTCGGCCGGACCACCACCCCCCACCAGACAGAGTGAGCGCGGGGAGGGGGCGTGTGTGAGTGTGAGTGTGAGTGTGAGTGTGAGTGTGAGTGTGTGTGAGTGTGTGTGTGTGTGTGTGTGTGTGAGTGTGTGAGTGTGTGAGTGTGTGTGTGAGTGTGTGAGTGTGTGAGTGTGTGAGTGTGTGAGTGTGTGTGTGTGTGTGTGAGTGTGTGAGTGAGTGAGTGAGTGAGTGAGTGAGTGTGCGTGTGTGTGTGAGTGCGTGTGTGTGTGTGAGTGCGTGTGAGTGCGTGTGAGAGTACCTGTGTGTGTGTGTGTGTGTGCGTGCGTGCATGGGGGTGTGTGTGTATACCACTCACACTCAAACTAGTGTTAGGATGTTTTCAGAGAGAGCGGGAGACTCCCAGGATAACGCTGGATATTTTCAGTATGGCCCACACAACATAATAATAGTAATAATATTAACAACAACAATAATAATAAACATATTCACATTGTGTAAAACATGAAACAACATAAATTAAGGTGTGAAGAACATGTATTCTAATGAATGAATGAATGAATAATTGCATTTATATCGCACTTTCCCGAATGCTCCAGGTGCTTTACAGTGATGAGTGGGAACTCCCCTCACCCACGACCAATGCGTAGCACGCACCTGGGTTTAAGTGGCTAAAACTGGCTAATATAAACAAATATGTGTAGTACAGGTTAAAAAAAAAGACTAATAATTGTACATTATCTCTTTTAAAAAAATGAGTCCACAAAATAACTGTTGTAAATCAATTCGTTGAACATATATTTGATGAATATATATATTTTGTGATCTCTCTCAGGATAGCGCAGGACATTTTCTGGCGTCTGCACGAGCGCGGCTTCCTATTGGAGGACACGGTGGAGCAGCTGCGGTGCGAGGGGTGCCAGCGCTTCCTGGCCGACCGCTTCGTGGAGGGGGTGTGCCCCCACTGCCGCTACCCCGAGGCCCGCGGCGACCAGTGCGACAAGTGCGGCCGCCTCATCAACGCCGTGGAGCTCAAGGTCGGGGGTCAGGGGTCAGGGGGT
Source organism: Anguilla rostrata (assembly GCF_018555375.3). Taxonomy (NCBI): domain Eukaryota; kingdom Metazoa; phylum Chordata; class Actinopteri; order Anguilliformes; family Anguillidae; genus Anguilla; species Anguilla rostrata. The sequence continues at coordinate 3,879,053 of NC_057945.1, forward strand.
CAGGGGGAAAACACGTCTGTTTCTGTCCAGGACGGCTGAGGTCCTCTCAGCTCGATGGGGCTTCTGCAAGCTGTTCAGCAGTGCTGGTTTTCACTGACCATCTGCTCGTGTTTTTGTCGTCAGTTACTATACCACCCCCCCCCTTTCTCTCTCTCTCTCTCAATTGAATTGAATTGAATTCAAATAAGCTTTATTGACATGATGTATATACTGTATATATTAGGGCTGGGCAATATATCGACATTATATCGATATTGTGATATGAGACTACATATCGTCTGGGATTTTGTATATCGTAATATGGCATAAGTGTTGTCTTTTCCTGGTTTTAAAGGCAGCATTACAGTAAAGTGATGTAATTTTCTGAACTTACCTGACTGTTCTAGCTGTTCTATTATTTGCCTTTACCCACTTAGTTATTACATAGGCATTACCGATGATTATTTATCAAAAATCTCATTGTGTAATTTTGTGAAAGTACCAATAGTCATCCCCACTATCATCACAATATCGATATCGAGGTATTTGGTCAAAATTATTGTGATATTTGATTTTGTCCATATCGCCCAGGCCTAGTATATATATATATATATGTATATATATATATATATATATATATATATATTGCAAAAGCATGGGTACAATAAACATATAAACACAATACAACTTTGTGTTTGTGTGCGTGGTATTTGTGTATGTTAGCTGGTGTAATGTCATGTGTAAATTAGGTGAAACAGTGAATTAATTAAAAATCTCGCTCTGTCTCCCTCTCCCTCTGTCTCTCTCAGGACCCCCAGTGCAAGGTGTGCAGACAGACTCCAGTAATCCAGTCTTCCAAGCACCTGTTCCTGGACCTGCCTAAGGTACAGCGTGGCTTTCAGATAGACTTGCTCTGTAATGGTGTCCTGCTGACCTGGGGCAGTGGTGCCATGCTTACCTGGGGCAGTGGTGCCATGCTGACCTGGGGCAGTGGTGTCCTGCTGACCTGGGGCAGTGGTGCCATGCTGACCTGGGGCAGTGGTGTCCTGCTGACCTGGGGCAGTGGTGCCATGCTGACCTGGGGCAGTGGTGCCATGCTGACCTGGGGCAGTGGTGTCCTGCTGTCCTGGGGCAGTGGTGCCATGCTGACCTGGGGCAGTGGTGCCATGCTGACCTGGGGCCGATGCATTATTTGAACTGCTTTCACACTTCAGACGTCAGTAAAATACCAGCATATGGTAATGGTAAATGGACTGCATTTATATAGCGCTTTTATCCAAAGCGCTATACAATTGATGCCTCTCATTCACCCATTCACACACACACTCACACACACCAACGGTGAAAGGCTGCCGTGCAAGGTACCAATCAGCTCGTTGAGAGCAATTAGGGGTTAGGTGTCTTGCTCAGGGACACTTCGACACGCCCCAGGGCGGGGGATCGAACCGGCAACCCTCCGACTGCCAGACAACCGCTCTTACCTCCTGAGCCATGTCGCCCCCCATATAACCGCCAATTTATTTAAGAACCAATTTTTTCTTTCATGATTGTGCAGTTTCTTCAGCAGCGTGTTTCGTTCAATTATCTTCGACCTACAGGAGTGCAGTCATGTTTTTGCAGCACCTAACGTATTTCAGATACATATTTCATCCCAAGCCTAACTCTCCCTCTCTCTCTGTCTCTCTACCCTCTGTCCCCCTGTCCCGTAGCTGGAGGGCCAGCTGGAGGAGTGGCTGGAGCGGTCCTTCAGTTCGGGCGACTGGACGGCTAACGCTCGGCAGATCACGCGCTCCTGGATCCGGGACGGCCTCAAACCGCGCTGCATCACCAGGGACCTCCAGTGGGGCACCCCTGTCCCGCACCCCGATTTCTCTGAGAAGGTGCGGGACAGCGTCCTCACAACATGATTACACCTGGAGTGACTGTGTCCTCACAATGCATACACACCAAACCACACATGTACACACACTCTAAACCAGAGGGACTGTGTCCTCAGAATGCATACACACCAAACCACACATGTGCACTCTAAACCAGAGGGACTGTGTCCTCACAATGCATGCACACCAAACCACAAATGTACACACACTCTAAACCAGAGGGGCTGTGTCCTCAGAATGCATGCACACCAAACCACACATGTGCACTCTAAACCAGAGTGACTGTGTCCTCACAATGCATGCACACCAAACCACGCTTGTACACTCTAAACCAGAGGGACTGTGTCCTCACAATGCATGCACACCAAATCACATGTACACTCTAAACCAGAGGGACTGTGTCCTCACAGTGCATGCACACCAAACCACAGATGTGCACTCTAAACCAGAGTGACTGTGTCCTCACAATGCATGCACACCAAACCACACATGTGCACTCTAAACCAGAGGGACTGTGTCCTCACAATGCATACACACCAAATCACATGTACACTCTAAACTAGAGGGACTGTGTCCTCACAATGCATGCACACCAAACCACACATGTACACTCTGTCCCAGAGGGACTGTGTCCTCACAATGCAAACACACCAAATCGCAGGTGCACCTGTAACTCACTCTTTTCTGATGGGTAGAGGAACAGAGGCTGTTTACCCCAGTAGTTTGAGGTTCCTGTTTTTTTTTTATTTGTGACTTTTATGTTTATTAGATGTAGATGGACTTGGACACTTTTCCTTTTTCTAAGGAGTTTTGTTCTTGCAGCCTTCTGGCACATACACATATACACACACATGCACACTAACACACACGCACATACACACACACTTACACTCTCTCACATATGCACACACACACTCACGTACACACACACACTCTCACACATGCACGCATGCACACACACACTCTCACATGCGCATGGACACGCACACACATGCACGCACACACACTCTCTCCTACATGCCGCGGATACGCACAAACACACAGTCTCGCACACATCCACAGACGCACATACAGACACACACACATGCTCACACTCTCTCACACACACACATGCACACACACACATTCACACTCTCACCAACACACACACACACACAGACACTCACACACACACACACTCTCTCACACACACACACACACACACACACACACACACACAGACACACACAGACAATCACACACACACACACACTCTCACACACACACTCACACACACGCGCACACACACACACACGCACACACACTCACACACACACACACACACACTCACACACACAGGCCCGTCCTCTGTTGAGTACCCAAACTGGGAAATGAAGCAGATCCTAAGACCTCATGGTGTCTGCTTTTTTCAACTGAAGAGGTTTAACAGAGAATATCTGCTGTCAGTTTGTGTCATGCTTATTGTCATATAGTAAACATATTTCAATATTTTAGGTGTTCTACGTGTGGTTCGATGCCCCGATTGGTTACCTCTCCATCACTGCTAACTACACCAGCCAATGGGAGAAGTGGTGGAAGAACCCAGATCAGGTCATTATGAGTGACATATTCTGTCCGTTTTCCGCATGCTCTTTGGCTTTGAGTAAATTTGAGTATAATTATTACGTTTCTATTTGAGTTTATACATTACATTTCAAATGATTATGTACTCGGATTAGAAATGTGTTGCTGTTTATTTATTGTAGAATATTGTTTTCAGTTCAGTTACAATACTCAGCAATATGAAAAGAAAAAACTATTATGGAGTAAGTGTCTGATTTGAGGTCAATTCCATTTCAATTAAGTCAGTTCTGGAAATGAGCTGAAATGAAATTACTTAAAATCATAGTTGAGCATTATGGCCATTTTTTTTTGGATTGTGTGTGTGTGCATGCATGCATGCATGTGTGTGTGTGTAAAAGTGTGTGCAAATGTGTGTGTGTGTGTGTGTAAAAGTGTGAATGAGTGTGTGTAAATGTATAAAAGGTGTGTGTAAATGTGTGTGTGTGTGTGAATGAGTGTGTGTAAATGTGTAAAAGGTGTGTGTAAATGTGTGAATGTGTGTATATGAGTGTGAATGAGTGTGTGTAAATGTGTGTGTGTAACTGTGTGTGTAATTGTGTGTGTGGCGTTCTCTCGCAGGTTGAGCTGTATAACTTCATGGCGAAGGACTTGTGTGTGTGGCGTTCTCTCGCAGGTTGAGCTGTATAACTTCATGGCGAAGGACTTGTGTGTGTGGCGTTCTCTCGCAGGTTGAGCTGTATAACTTCATGGCGAAGGACTTGTGTGTGTGGCGTTCTCTCGCAGGTCGAGCTGTATAACTTCATGGCGAAGGACTTGTGTGTGTGGCGTTCTCTCGCAGGTCGAGCTGTATAACTTCATGGCGAAGGACTTGTGTGTGTGGCGTTCTCTCGCAGGTCGAGCTGTATAACTTCATGGCGAAGGACTTGTGTGTGTGGCGTTCTCTCGCAGGTGGAGCTGTATAACTTCATGGCGAAGGACAACGTGCCGTTCCACAGCGTGGTGTTCCCCTGCTCCCTCCTGGGCGCTCAGGACAACTACACGCTCGTCAACCACCTCATCGCCACCGGTGAGCAGTCCCCTGCGCAAAGTAACCGCTCTGGATCTGCTGCATGCACTGCTGGAGTCACTTGTGTTGTAGTTCAGTCAATTCAGGAAATGCATTTATTTGAATGGTTTTTAAAAAATCCTTATTAGAGATATTTTCCCTGTTCGTTCACTGATTTTTGTTTATTTTCCTGAACTGAGCTGAAATGAAATTGGCCTGATTTCATTAAAAGAAGCAACTATGTTCACAAACATTCAGAACGAAATTCTTTCGACACGAGTGTGTGTTTTGGTTAGCTATATGTGGTTAGTTAGTCAGCCATTTAGCTTTTTCAAGTTTTGCTGGAACGTAAAGAGTTAAAGCGTTTCAGGTAAGGTCAGGTGATGTTGCATCGGTATCTCGCCCCTGCGAGACGCGGGTTTTGGGGGAGGGGGGGGTCACACCGCGTCTCCGCTGAAGTGCGCCCCCTCTCCCAGAGTACCTCAACTATGAGGACACCAAGTTCTCCAAGAGCCGCGGCGTGGGCGTGTTCGGGGACATGGCCAAGGACACGGGGATCCCCGCGGACGTCTGGCGCTTCTACCTGCTGTACCTGCGGCCCGAGGGCCAGGACTCCGCCTTCTCCTGGGCCGACATGGCCCTGAAGAACAACTCGGAGCTGCTCAACAACCTGGGCAACTTCATCAACAGGTGAGGCGGGCCGGAGGGGCGAAGGGTCCGGACCAGCCGGCCGCGCCTACGCAAGGCTGCGAGCGACGGACCGGTTGGTTTGTTAGCGAAGCACATCCCTCAGAGCTGGCGGACTTCCCCCACGTCAGAGTGTCAACCTGGTCATAATGGCATAAGCTTATGAGTGAGGCTAGGCTAATAGTACCTGTAGCATAAGGTATTGAACCTGTCAAGTGAGGTTAGCTAAATCGTAGCGTACATTTATGAGCCATGCAAGTCAGGCTAGGCTAATCATGGCATACATATATGAGTCTCACAGGTCATGCTAGGCTAGTCATTGGATACATTTATGAGTCTCAAAGTGAGGATAGGCTAATCATAGCACACATTCATGAGCCTCCCAAGTCAGGCTAGGCTAATCATAACACACATTTATGAGCATCACAAATCAGGTTAGCCTAATCATAGGATACATTTATGAGCCTCAAAGTGAGAATAGGCTGTGGCCTGTGTCTGTCAGGGCAGGGTCAGTGTGGCTCATTGCAGTACTGTAGTATTGCTGAGTGACCCTGCTTGCCTGTGGCCTGTGTCTGTCAGGGCAGGGTCAGTGTGGCTCATTGCAGTACTGTAGTATTGCTGAGTGACCCTGCTTGCCTGTGGCTTGTGTCTGTCAGGGCAGGGTCAGTGTGGCTCATTGCAGTACTGTAGTATTGCTGAGTCTGTCAGGGCAGGGTTAATGTGGCTCATTGCAGTACTGTAGTATTGCTGAGTGACCCTGCTTGCCTGTGGCTTGTGTCTGTCAGGGCAGGGTCAGTGTGGCTCATTGCAGTACTGTAGTATTGCTGAGTGACCCTGCTTGCCTGTGGCTTGTGTCTGTCAGGGCAGGGTCAGTGTGGCTCATTGCAGTACTGTAGTATTGCTGAGCTGCAGTGGCAGGTAATTGGCTCATCGTATGAGTTTGCTGAGTCTGTCAGGGCAGGGTTAATGTGAATCATTGCAGTACTGTAGTATTGCTGAGTGACCCTGCTTGCCTGTGGCTTGTGTCTGTCAGGGCAGGGATGTTTGTGACCAGGTTCTTTGAGGGCTCGGTTCCGCAGATGGAGCTCCTGCAGGAGGACCTTAAACTCCTGGCACAGGTGGGCTGGGAGCTGCGGCAGTACATACAGCTGCTGGACAAAGTCAGGTAAGAACACACCTGCATGTTTCACACGCTAACTACACACACCTGTCTGTCTCACACACTAACTACACACACCTGTCTGTCTCACCTTAATACATACACTGTCGTTCACACGCTACTAACACACCTGCTGTCTACACGTAACTACACAACCTGTCTGTCTCACACGCAACACACTCTGTCTCACACGCTAACTACCTACACCTGTCTGTCTCACACGCTAACTACACACACCTGTCTGTCTCACACACTAACTACACACACCTGTCTGTCTCACACTCTAATTACATACACCTGTGTTTCACACGCTAACTACACACACCTGTCTGTCTCACACGTTAACTACACACACCTGTCTGTCTCACACGCTAACTACACACACCTGTCTGTCTCACACGCTAACTACACACACCTGTCTGTCTCACACTCTAATTACATACACCTGTCTGTCTCTCACGCTAACTACACACACCTGTCTGTCTCACACGCTAACTACACACACCTGTCTGTCTCACACGCTAACTACACACACCTGTCTGTCTCACACGCTAACTACATACACCTGTCTGTCTCTCACGCTAACTACACACACCTGTCTGTCTCACACACTAACTACATACACCTGTCTGTCTCACACACTAACTACATACACCTGTCTGTTCCACGCTAACTACATACACCTGTCTGTCTCGAACGCTAACTACACACACCTGTCTGTCTCACACACTAACTACATACACCTGTCTGTTTCTCACGCTAACTACACTGTCTGTCTCGAACGCTAACTACACACACCTGTCTGTCTCACACGCTAACTACACACACCTGTCTGTCTCGAACACTAACTACACACACCTGTCTGTCTCACACGCTAACTACACACACCTGTCTGTCTCACACTCTAACTACACACACCTGTCTGTCTCACACGCTAACTACACACACCTGTCTGTCTCACACACTAACTACATACACCTGTCTGTCTCACACACTAACTACATACACCTGTCTGTCTCACACACTAACTACATACACCTGTCTGTCTCACACGCTAACTACACACACCTGTCTGTCTCACACGCTAACTACCTACACCTGTCTGTCTCACGCGCTAACTACCTACACCTGTCTGTCTCACACTCTAACTACACACACCTGCCTGTCTCACACGCTAACTACACACACCTGTCTGTCTCACACACTAACTACACACACCTGTCTGTCTCACACTCTAATTACATACACCTGTGTCTCACACCCTAACTACACACACCTGTCTGTCTCACACGCTAACTACATACACCTGTCTGTCTCACACGCTAACTACACACACCTGTCTGTCTCACACGCTAACTACACACACCTGTCTGTCTCACACTCTAACTACATACACCTGTCTGTCTCACACCCTAACTACACACACCTGTCTACGTCTACACACCTAGCTAACTACATACAACCTGTCTGTCTCACACGCTAACTCACTACACCTGTCTGTCTCACACGCTAACTACCACACCTGTCTGTCTCACACCTAACAACACACTGTCTCCACACCTAACTACACACCTGTCTGTCTCACACGCTAACTACATACACCTGTCTGTCTCACACGCTAACTACCTACACCTGTCTGTCTCACACGCTAACTACACACACCTGTCTGTCTCACACGCTAACTACACACACCTGTCTGTCTCACACGCTAACTACACACACCTGTCTGTCTCACACACTAACTACCTACACCTGTCTGTCTCACACGCTTAACTACCTACACCTGTCTGTCTCACAAGCTAACTACATACACCTGTGTCTCACACGCTAACTACACACACCTGTCTGTCTCACACACTAACTACTTACACCTGTCTGTCTCACGCGCTAACTACACACACCTGTCTGTCTCACACTCTAACTACACACACCTGTCTGTCTCACACTCTAACTACATACACCTGTCTGTCTCACACTCTAATTACATACAGCTGTCTGTCTCACACGCTAACTACACACACCTGTCTGTCTCACACTCTAACTACATACACCTGTCTGTCTCACACTCTAATTACATACAGCTGTCTGTCTCACACGCTAACTACATACACCTGTCTGTCTCACACACTAATTACATACAGCTGTCTGTCTCACACGCTAACTACACACACCTGTCTGTCTCACACACTAACTACATACACCTGTCTGTTTCACACTCTAATTACATACAGCTGTCCCTTGCACACACACACACTGTATACCTCTTCCTCACATCTTTGGCCTCTCCTGAACTGTTCGTGATTGTTTGTCCCTTCCATAAATAAAATATTTTTGACTTTCCCACACTGTTCTTAAGTAACCATAGTAATTCATGGCCCTTTGGCTTAATTTTATAATATTTCCAGTTTTTCATCAATAGAAGTGTCATTCACATCTGTGTGAGCCAGACCTGCCGATCGCACAGAAACACAGCTCTCCTAATCCCATAGCACAGGCTCGTTTTAGCTCTCCAAAACCCATAGCACAGGCTCGTCTGAGCTGTTTTAAGACCATAGCACAGGCTCACCTGCGCTGTCCTAATCCCATAGCACAGGCTCGTTTGAGCTCTCCAAAACCCATAGCACAGGCTAGTCTGAGCTGTTTTAAGACCATAGCACAGGCTCACCTGCGCTGTCCTAATCCCATAGCACAGGCTCGTTTGAGCTCTCCAAAACCCATAGCACAGGCTCGTCTGAGCTGTTTTAATCCCATAGCACAGGCTCACCTGCGTTGTCCTAATCCCATAGAACAGGCTCATTTGAGCTCTCCAAAACCCATAGCACAGGCTCGTCTGAGCTGTTTTAATCCCATAGCACAGGCTCACCTGCGTTGTGCTAATCCCATAGCACAGGCTCGTTTGAGCTCTCCAAAACCCATAGCACAGGCTCGTCTGAGCTGTTTTAATCCCATAGCACAGGCTCACCTGCGTTCTCCTAATCCCATAGCACAGGCTCACCTACGCGCTCCTAATCCCAAAGCACAGGCTCACCTGTGCTCTCCTAATCCTATAGCACAGGTTGCTGCAGTAAGCGCTGGTAAATCTGGAGGAAAGCACTGAAGAAAAGCCAGAAGTGCTGTTTTCAAATAGTGGCAATCCCCAGAGATGTGAATGACTGACACTTTATCTGCACACAGTGCCACCTGGTGGATGTTCCCTGACACTGCCATGTATTTCAGAATCCGGGACGCTCTGAAGTGCATCCTCAACATCTCTCGCCATGGAAACCAGTACATCCAGGTCAATGAGCCCTGGAAGAAGATCAAAGGAGGGGACCAGGAGAGGCAGGTGTCCCTCTCGCACTTTGCACCATCCTGTCCCGCCCCCTCTCTGTTCCTCTGTACTGCCCCCTTTCTGTTCCTCTGTGTAGCCCCGCCCCCTCTCTGTTCCTCTGTACTGCCCCCTGTCTGTTCCTCTGTGTGGCCCCGCCCCCTCTCTGTTCCTCTGTGTAGCCCCACCCCCTCTCTGTTCCTCTGTGTAGCCCCACCCCCTCTCTGTTCCTCTGTGTAGCCCCACCCCTCTCTGTTCCTCTGTGTAGCTCCGCCCTCTCTGTTCCTCTGTACTGCCCCCTGTCTGTTCCTCTGTGTAGCCCCACCCCCTCTCTGTTACTCTGTACTGCCCCCTCTCTGTTCCTCTGTGTAGCCCCACCCCTCTCTGTTCCTCTGTGTAGCCCCACCCCCTCTCTGTTCCTCTGTGTAGCTCCGCCCCCTCTCTGTTCCTCTGTACTGCCCCCTGTCTGTTCCTCTGTGTAGCCGCCCCCTCTCTGTTCCTCTGTACTGCCCCCTTTCTGTTCCTCTGTGTAGCCCCGCCCCCTCTCTGTTCTTCTGTGTAGCCCCACCCCCTCTCTGTTCTTCTGTGTAGCCCTGCCCCAAGTCCAGTTTCACCTATACTCTAATAAGATGATTCCTTTATTTTGTTTTGCAGTTTGGCACACATTTAAATGAAAATTCCTGGGATCAGTAGTGTTTGCAAAATTTTCCAGCATTTTTCCAAAGTTTAAAGTATTAATGATGCATATTTGATTAGATCTGACACTAAATTCCTCAGGGTCTCTGCCTCTCCTACATGACCAAGAAAAAAAAATGTTTTCATTTCAAATTCTCTTTTGGAGTTCAAGGCATTCCCTTTTGCACACACACATTTGCATTTGCTTTTATCCGGAGGCTTATGCAGCCAGCATCTGCGTTTTCATTGGCTCACACAGCAGCGTCTGCGTTTTCATTGGCTCACACAGCAGCGTCTGCGTTTTCATTGGCTCACACAGCAGCGTCTGCGTTTTCATTGGCTCACACAGCAGCGTCTGCGCTTTCATTGGCTCACACAGCAGCGTCTGCGTTTTCATTGGCTCGCACAGCAGCGTCTGCGTTTTCATTGGCTCACACATTCCCCGGTGCAGAGCAGCGAGCTTTCCACCCACTGGCTGCTCTCTGTGTAAAAACACCCCCTCCTTGATATGACTCCGCCCTCTCGTCTCTCGGGAGTGTGTGTGTGTTTGTGTAACGCCCCGCTCTCCAACCCCCCCCCCCCCCAGGCAGCGTGCTGGCACGGTGACGGGCGTGGCGGTGAACGTGGCCTGCCTGCTCTCCGCCCTGCTCCACCCCTACATGCCCACGGTCGGCGCCGCCATCCGCGACCAGCTGCGGGCTCCGCCCACCTGCATGGAGGCCGCGCTCCAGGGCGCGGGCAGCTTCGTCTGCGTCCTGCCCGCCGGGCATCGCATCGGCACGGTGAGCGGGCGCACCCGAGCGGGCACACTGGGCGCCGGAGTATACCCTCAGCGCCAGGGGAGGGGGACATTACACCCACAGTCCAGCTACATGCCACCCATTTCCCTTTCAGTGTGATTCACTGCCAATGCTGAGCAGAGTTTTGGGCTAATTTGCCATCTGTGGCTAATGCTGTTAGCATTGGTGTCTTCAAATTGATGGATGTTGGTTCATATGTACAGAACCTCTCACACTCACTCTCTCTTTCTGTCTGTCTGTCTCTCTCACACTCACTCTATTTTTCTGTCTGTCTGTCTCTCTCACACTCACTCTCTCTTTCTGTCTGTCTGTCTCTCTCTCACTCACTCTCTCTTTCTGTCTGTCTGTCTGTCTGTCTGTCTCTCTCACACTCACTCTCTCTTTCTGTCTGTCTGTCTCTCTTTCTCACACTCACTCTCTCTTTCTGTCTGTCTGTCTCTCTCTCTCACACTCACTCTCTCTTTCTGTCTGTCTGTCTCTATTACTCACTCTCTGTCTGTCTGTCTCTCTCACACTCACGCTCTCTTTCTGTCTGTCTCTCACACTCACTCTCTCTTTGTCTGTCTGTCTCTAATACTCACTCTCTGTCTGTCTGTCTCTCATATACTCACTCTCTGTCTGTCTGTCTCTTTCATACATACTCACTCTCTCTTTCTGTCTGTCTCTCTCACACATACTCACATAATCACTCTCTCTCCCCACTCTTGTACTCTCATTATCTCTGTGTCTCCTGTTCTTTTTTCATTCCCTCCATCCCTTTGTGAATCTCACTCCCTCTGTCTCTCTCTCTCTCTCTCTCTCTCTCCAGGTCAGTCCGTTGTTCCAGAAGCTGGAGGCCGATCACATTGAGGCACTGAAGAAGAGGTTCGGGGGTCAGCAGGTGAGAGGTCAAAGGTTATGCACCTACTGGGTTACTGTGATGCGCACTCAGATCTTCAGACATCGGCCAATAGCGCGGCCTCGTTTCTGACGGGATCCAGCTGGTTAACCCCCGAAAGGCTGCGCGCCCTCCTTTCTCACACTTCACTCTTCTTATCTTCCCTAGCGCTTTCTCTCTCCTTCCCCCCGCCCCCCTTTCTCATCTCTGCCTCTCCTTCCCTCCCTCCTTCCAGCCGGAAGAGGAGGCTGCCGGTCCTCAGGTAATCCGGTGGCCGCTCGCTTGGCGGAAATCTCTCGCTTCTTTTTGCCGTCGACGGCCGCTAACTCGTCCGCGGGGACTCGCTAACGCGCACGCGGCTGCTTCGCTTCTCTTAAAAACAGGCGCTGACGCTTCCCCGAAGCGCTCGCTTGGCCCTTTGTTCTTCGCTCTGGCGGAGCGTTCCGCGCTTCGCGGGTTCCCCCGGGGGCCTGGTTTGCGGGGGGGGGGGAACCGACCGGGGCGGGTTCGCGGCGCGAGGCGCTATCGCCGGCCGATGACGCGACGCCGCTAATCGGCTCCGGCTGCCCCTTCGGAGCCCGCGTTCCTCGATCCCGCCGCCGCCGCCGCTCCCTCCGAGCGGAGACGGCGGGAACGAGGAGCTCGGGGATTTCCTCGCGTCGCGGCGAGCCGTCCGGCCTTCCGAAGAGCCAGAGAAACACGTCAGCGGTACGATCAGCCCGAGGTCTGAGGATGGGCTCTCCAGGCTTGGTTGTGTTACAGTTTCGTTTTGAATAAAGGGAAAACACTTTCCTGACATTCATTATTTATTTAAAAGTTACGCTTAAACGAAAACATGTTTTGTTTTCTGCTGAGTTCTTCAACGTAGATTTTTGGCTCGTTTTGAACGCAGGGACGGACGATGGAGTGAAGCTTTGTGTCTAACTAGTCCCTCACGGTTTGTCTACCATCTTTACAAATGCGTCTGATAGTTTCTGGTGTGTCCGTGTTTATACGTTGGGTTATTAAATGCTTGTTTTCCACCATTACCTTTTTGACACCAGTTTGATTTCATTAGACTAGTGGATGGAGGCACTTGTTATATTCATAATTCAGTGCTGACAGAAACATTCATTTCTGTTGCTATGACCGTTAGACCTATCAACAGGCCGCGCTGTAACCACGGTGATTCCGATCAGTCTGGGCATGTCGAAGTGTCCTTGAGCAAGACACCTAACCCCTAACTGCTCTGGCGAATGAGAGGCATCAATTGTAAAGCGCTTTGGATAAAAGCCCTATATAAATGCAGTCCATTTACCATTTACCAGTCTAATGAAACAAACCCGGATGACTTTTGGAAAAAGTCGCTGCTGGAAGAGTGTGACAGGAGGCGTAAACTAATCCTTGCGCTGTCAGACGGCTCAATTCCACCCCCTGTCTGCCTGAATCTCTGCTGCCTGCTGTCTGCCTGTCTGTCAGTCAGTCTGTCTCAACTTGCATCCATAGTTAATCGATCATCTGTGAGCCGAAATATGCATTCTGATACAGTCATTATGCATTTTCAGTTTGTCAGTAAAACCTGGTCCCTAAAAATAGTTTTAATTTTCAGCATCTTCATCTTCATTTCAACCACCCATCCTCTACCCACCCCCCCACCCTCAAAAATCATGGCATTATTGCCCTGACCACACACAGGAATAATATTTCCAAAGAATCAGTCACGTGATGCACATAATTAACAGTAGCAAGTATATCAGATACAGGTTCATTTAAGAGCTGGTCTTGTAACCTGAAGGTCACAGGTTCGATTCCCAGGTAGGACACTAACGTTGTACCCTTGAGCAAGATACTTAACCTGCATTGCGTCAGTGTACATCCAGCTGTATAAATGTAAATGCTGCGTAAAAGTTGTGTAATTCGCTCTGGATAAGAGTGTCTGCTAAATGCCTGTAATATAATGCAAGAGATGCTGTCTCTACCTCACAGTAGCCACATACATGTTCTTTTGGTAGCCATGTTTTTTTTGTAAAACTCTTTTCCACCCTCTTTCTCTCTCTTCTTCCCTCTCCCTCCCCCCTCTCTCCTTCTCCCTCTCTCCCTCTCCCACCTCCCTCTCTCCCTCTCTCTCTCTCTCAGCCTAAAGCACCCTCAGAAGCCACGCCCAGTCCAGCGGTTGCCCCCGCCCCCACCCCAGCCCCCGCTGCCCAGCCGTGTGCAGACCCAGAGAGAGCCCAGCAGCTGGCCCGGGAGGTGGCAGAGCAGGTCGGTATGCAAGCGGGCTAGACCCGAACCCAGGCCTAGACCCGAACCAGGCCCAGCAAAATCATCCATCCTCCATTATCTATACCTGCTTATCCTGGACCCAAACCCAGGTCTGGACCCAGGCCCAGCTCAGTCCATCCATCCACCATTTCATCTATCAATCCATTGTCTATATCCGCTTTTTCCTGGTCAAGGTCGCTGGGGGTGCTGGAGCCTATCCCAGCATGCATTGTGCGAAAGGCAGGTCACCAAACTATCACAGGGCACACACACCATTGGCCCCCAGTGACCCCCCAGAAATGTCCCTGTAAGCTACACTCAAAATGGTGGAGGTGCAGGAGTATGTGCAGGTCTCTACATCAGACAAAAAGATGTCCGGTTTCACATGTGAAATGCGTACCTGAAGCTGCCTGTGCCTCACCTGTGCTTCAGGTGCATTATTCTATTTTACCTCCGAGAAACAGGGCGAGCGGGCGCTAACATCCGCGTGTGTGTTCTGCAGGGCGAGCGGGTCTGTGTGTGTGTGTGCGTGTGTGTGTGTGTGTGTGTGTAACGCTTGTGTGTGTGTTCCTCAGGGTGAGCGGGTGTGTGTGTGTGTGTGTGTGTGTGTGTGTACACGTGTGTTGTGTGTGTGTGTGTGCTAGGGAGCGGGTGTGTGTGTGTGTGTGTGTGTGTACACTCGTGTGTGTGTGTGTTCCTCAGGGCGAGCGTGGTGTGTGTGTGTGTGGGTGTGGTAAGCTGTGTGTGTGTGTTGTGTTGTGTGTGTGTGTGTGTGTGTAACGTGTGTGTGTGTTACTCAGGGCGAGCGGGTGTGTGTGTGTGTGTGTGTGTGTGTGTGGTGTGTAACGCTCGTGTGTGTGTTCCTCAGGGCGAGCGGGTGTGTGTGTGTGTGTGTGTAACGCGTGTGTGTGTTCCTCAGGGCGAGCGGGTGTGTGTGTGTGTGTGTGTGTGTGTGTAACGCTCGTGTGTGTGTGTGTGTTCCTCAGGGCGAGCGGGTGTGTGTGTGTGTGTGTGTGTGTGTGTGTAACGCTCGTGTGTGTGTGTTCCTCAGGGCGAGCGGGTGTGTGTGTGTGTGTGTGTGTGTGTGTGTGTGTGTGTGTGTGTGTGTGTGTGTAACGTGTGTGTGTGTGTGTTCCTCAGGGCGAGCGGGTGCGGGTGCTGAAGGCCCAGAAGGCGGAGAAGGCGGCCATCACAGCGGAGGTGTCCCGGCTCCTGGAGCTGAAGAAGCAGCTGGCGCTGGCAGAGGGGCGGGACCCCGCCCCCACACCCCAGAAAGGGAAGAAGAAGTAACGAGGGATGACTGAGGAGGAGAAGGAGGAGGGGAAAGAAGTAACAAGCGATGGGCGGAGAAGGAGAAGGAAGAGGGGAAAGAAGTAACAAGGGATGGACGGAGAAGGATGAGAGAAAAATAACGAGGGATGACTGAGGAGAAGAAAAAAGTAACGAGGGGTGGATAGAGGAGGAGAGGAATGGTTGGGTCGGCGACAGAAACGAGGGGGGGTGAGAGCGTTGCTCAATAGGGAACAAGATTTAAAGGCACGGCGACCAATTCCTTTAACCAGCAAATCGGGTGATGTCTGTGGAAAGGGGGTGGAGCAAATGAACAGTGCCAGCGTAGCTCCGCCCATCTCAGGTGTCCTGTGGCGGTGCCTCAGTAACGGGGTTCATCCTCATCAGTAAAGGTGGGGCTGCCAAGCGTTCCTGGAGATCTACCATCCTGTAGGTTTACACTCCAACCCTAACAAAGCCACACCTCATTCAACAGCTAGAGCAGGGCTGCCCAACCCTGCTCCTGGAGATCTACCATCCTGTAGGTTTTCACTCCAACACTGACAAAGCCACACCTCACTCAACAGCTAGAGATCTCGTTGAGCTGCTAATTAGTATAGTCAGGTGTGCCAAATTAGGGTTGAAATGAAAACCTACAGTAGATCCCCACGTACAGGGTTGGGCAGCCTCGAGAAAAGGAGGTTCTCTGCATCTCTACAACGGCGTGGTGCTGGTCGACACAAGTGGCTGTTTTAATAGGTCAATTCTGTGCGATGTGTCAGTCAAGAAACAAATCTTTTTTTTTTGTTTCTTGGATCCTGGAAACCACGGACTGTTGGGAATCAGGGGAGTGTAACACAAGGATCGTCTGAATCCAGTCTTAGTACTTACTGATGAACGCTGATTTGTCACTCTCAAACATCATCCATTCTGCCTTTTTCCAAAGCGAATAAATCATTTAAATTTCTCATTGCGCTTTTATTTGTGTGTGTTGGTGCAAAAAAAAAGACACTTGTAAAGGGAATTCAAATAGAGAGTTAAATTTTAACTTTAATAGTAAAATCAGTGATACAGTACAAGAGAGTAAATGCAGTACTAAAAACATTACTTAATGGGTGATATTCCAGAGAACTAACCACATTCATCATAACAGTAAATTAGCATGCAGGTTCTTACATTATAAAGTACATGTTTGAAAACTGTAACAAAATTGATACAGGATAGTATATAACCGCGTATATTACAAAGGCGATAAAAAAATATGTAGATAGCAGGGCGGTGTATAGTAAAAGACTACTGCTGCTCTAATTCAGGATACAGAAAAATAGTTTGCCGACAACGCGCCTAGCCCCCTCTCTGTGCATATAAAGGCCGGGTCGAGACCACGGTTCAGTCTCCACAACGCGCGCACACACACACACACACACACGGGTCCAGACCTGTCAGTCACCGTCAGGCTGAGGGGAAAATTCTGTTAAAAAAATAACCACGTAGAAAGACCTGAAGTTTTAATTAAGGTTGATGATTCGAGGTTGTTTTTTGGGGGAGCTGGGGGGGGAGGGAAAGGGAGGGCTGGGTTTGGCAGTGAGGCACCACAGATTTTTGACTACCCCCTCTCTCCCCTTTCCTAGTTCCTGTAAAAAAAAAAAAAACCCCATCTCTTCTCTTTTACCCGTCTCTCTTTCTAGAACTACAGAGCTCAGCTACGTAGCTCCAGAGCAAACTGAAATTCTTCATGAATTCTGCACTCTTTCTTTCTCAGTAAAAAACACTGAGGGCACGAACACCATCTTACTGGAAAACACACCAGCTTTCCTTACGACATATCTAATGCAGTACCTCATCTGTCTCTCTCATCATTGGCTACTGTGACACAGTACCTCATCTGTCTCTCTCGCCATTGGCTGCTGTGACACAGTACCTCATCTGTCTCTCTCGCCATTGGCTGCTGTGACACAGTACCTCATCTCTGTCTCTCTCACCATTGGCTGCTCTGACGCAGTGCCTGGTCTGTCTCTCTCACCATTGGCTGCTCTGACGCAGTGCCTGGTCTGTCTCTCTCGCCATTGGCTGCTCTGACGCAGTGCCTGGTCTGTCTCTCTCACCATTGGCTGCTCTGACGCAGTGCCTGGTCTGTCTCTCTCGTCATTGGCTGCTCTGACGCAGTGCCTGGTCTGTCTCTCTCGCCATTGGCTGCTCTGATGCAGTGCCTGCTCTCCCATTGGCTCCCCATGTCAGCTGCTCACCATTAAAGCTCTCTGCTTCATACTTCCTTTCTGTCCTCCCGTTTCCTGCATTTTTCCCTGAATCCCGGATGTTCACCCTTCCGGCTACTTTCGCTTCTTTGCTTTCTTCCCTCTGCCCGATCGTTCTTTCTTTCCTGCGGTCTCAACCGAGACGATCCCTACCTTCCTCCCTCCCAGGGTTTGGGGTCATGGCTTTTTTTAATTCAGTAAATTCAGGAAATTAAATTAAATTAATTTCACCGACTGAAAATCGCACGTAAAGGATCTCATTTGCTGACATGAAACGGAACACCTCAGCCCCCCTCCCGCACCCCCCCTCCCCCCGTCCCCCTCACTTTCGGGTGTTGACCAGTCCCTCCCCCCCAGGCCCCCCCCCTCACTTTCGGGTGTTGACCAGTCTCTCTATGAGAGAGCGCCGCGTTCGCTGCACCTCCTCCGCCAGCCTCTCTATCTCCGCCTTCAGTCTCTCGTTCTGCTCCGTCAGCTCCTGCACCCTCCTCTCGTTCTCCTGCTCCCGCTCTTTCCTGCTCTTCTTCGCCGAGGAGGGGCCGCAGGGGGGGGCCGAGCTGGGGGAGGGGGTGGGGCCGCCCCCTTTGTCCCCGCCCCTCTTGCGCTTGCCCAGCCTGTAGGTGAGGACCGGGTGCGGGGAGAGCGGGGAGGGGGGCGGGGAGCGGTGCAGGGTCGGGGACTGCGAGGCGGAGGAGGAGGAGGAGCAGGAGGAGGAGTCGGGGACTGAGGGGGGCTCCTCCTCGCTGGGCGTGGGGGAGGGGGGTCGGTGGTGATGGGGGTACACGCTGCAGCCCTCCACCCCGCCGCCCCCTCCCTCCATCAGCCCCACCCCTCCATCGCTCAGGAGCTCAAAGAACTCAGGAGGCAGCAGGTCGCCGCCCCCTCCTCCTCCTGCCCCGCCCCCTGTCCCCGCCTCCCTGGCCGGGGCGGGGCCGTGACTGGACGCCGGAGGGGGAGGCCCCTCCTCCACCACCCGCTGCACCCCCTCGCCCGCCCACCCCTGCCCGTCCGTCAGCCAGGTCAGCGAGCAGCTCTCCAGAACATCCAGGAACTCCGGCTCCTTCTGGAGAGAGAGAGAGAGAGAGAGGAGAGAGAGGGAGGAGGAGGAGAGGAGAGAGAGAGAGAGAGAGAGAGAGAGGAGGAGGGAGGAGAGAGGAGGAGAGAGAGAGAGAGAGAGAGAGAGAGAGAGAGAGAGAGAGGAGGAAGGGAGGAGGGCAGGAGGAGAGAGAGAGAGAGAGAGAGAAAGAGAGAGAAAGAGGAGGAGGACAGGAGAGAGAGAGGAGGAGGAGAGAAAGAGAGAGCGTAAGGAAAGAGCAGCGAAATTTTGTCCCTAAAGCAGGACGAGACAAATCATCTGTGAAAAGTGTTGTACGCGTTATATTCAGTGTATATTTTCATTGTGATTATTATTATTATTATTATTATTATTATTAATGAATAATTTTACGTATTATGTACATTAAGTCAGAAAATGGCTGAGCAAAATCAGTGCCGTTTCTGTCGCTTACGGGCAACAACGATGAGTGCCAGCCTTTCGTAGGAAACGGAAAACATTTCTTCAAACTATTATTCACTCAATAATTAAAAAACAAGATTTATACTACATTTATACTACATTACATGGATTGTGTATGATTTATGTTGTTGTCGCATTCATAGATTTTAACTTAAAACACAGCCAGTAAAATTGCCATCCCATTGCTAAGGTAAGCATCTGATTTATGGAAAGTGTTACCCCTATGAATAACTAAAATGCGTGATTAAGTAAAATAATTGCCTAAATATCTGTGCAGTTTTCAAAAACGTCATTTTGAAAGGGGGCGGAGCTTCCGGACCTCAGGGCAGGGCGGGGCTCGTGCGGCCTTGACCCCGCCCCCGTCGGAGCCCAGGATGTCCTGCAGGTCCTCGTACCACGCCTCGAGCTCGGCCCCGCACAGCGGCCCCACGCCGGGGGGGTACGGGGGGGGCAGGTGCAGCCACTCCGCAGTCATCTCACCACTCAGTCGCCACGCGCAGGTCAGCTTCCACACAGGAACGCTCTGGACCTAGGGGGACACGGCCATGAGAACGCTCAAATCCACACCGCAAAACCCGAGACGGCCACGCCCGCAACCCACGCCGCAAAAGGTCTGCTCTTCCTGCTAAAGGCCCTTGGAAATGAGTAACAAACTAAAACTACTGAAAATGTGCTTCAAAAGTGCTTTATTGGAGTTCAAATGTTAATTGTTTCCCTTAGACTGCTTTGTTCTCTCCTACGTGCGAGATGACAAAATGGCGGCTCCAAGTGGACACATACATGTACTGCATGAATTTTAAAAAAATGCAATTTCACTCTGGACAAAACAATGACGTCATTCCATAGACTTCATTAAGAGACATGATTAATGAAAACGGTCAACTTTTAAAGAATAATAAATGTATAATAAATTGGCATAAGAACAGATAAAAGATAAAGGACATTCACCTTCTTAAATCACCTGTTAATCAAGTCTGACGGTGTGCTGTCGGTGATAGTTTGTCCCAACAAATCTTTAAAAAGAAGAAAATAAGTTATAACCAAACAATTAACATGACATATTTAAAATGCAATGTGTGTTATAGTTGTCATATCAAATATCACCTTTCAGGTTAAAGTTCACCAACGTGGTGACCTTTGCACCAAACACAGTAACAATCCTATTAAACTAACGCTAGAACTGCACCAAACTGGAATTCCCTGGATTTACCAATCTCCTTAACCTATACAAGTTTATTCTCATTGTACATTTTTTTTTTTTTTTTGATTAAAGTAATTGCATTTTACATTAATATTAGATCTGTAACAATGAAAATGGACGCTGAATACCCGCAAATGTGTACACTGACAAACAACACAGATTATGTTTCCCACCCCAGCGTCCTCTCCAGATTATTTATCTGCTTAGTTTTTTAATACTGG
Organism: Anguilla rostrata; assembly: GCF_018555375.3. Taxonomy (NCBI): domain Eukaryota; kingdom Metazoa; phylum Chordata; class Actinopteri; order Anguilliformes; family Anguillidae; genus Anguilla; species Anguilla rostrata. The sequence goes on from NC_057945.1 coordinate 3,899,728, forward strand.
CATATGTCGTGTTTATACTTTGTGTGGTGGGGGCAGTGAAATTTAGGTCATTGCTTTTCATGTAAACAAAGATGAATAAAGTGCCCGAGAGCGCCCCCTCCACCAGTCTCGAGCCCTTGTCGGAACGTCAGGTGCAGGTATCCGCGGAAAGCACGATACAGCACGGTGGCTGGCTGGCGATCAATACAGACAAAGCTTAAGTAACAGGCACGCAAATTAGCTTGTGCTTTTCACATCTTTAATTCATCATCTGAATGGCTTCAACTTCCAAGTCGAACAAAACGACGCCAACACCCTATGATGTCAAACTGAAAAACAAAAACAATGCCCACGCGTGAGGGAAAAAAAAACGAAAAGGGCAATCTGCTGACATCAAAGTAATATTATGGATACTTATTTGTACTCATTTGATAGTTTCAAGATAAGGAGATTTTTCCTATTAATGCTGAATTGTGAAGTCTCGGGCTTGTACCGCGTCTTCGCCTCGTTTCCTAATGAAGTATCGTTACTTCTAATTAGGCTACTACTCGAAGGTCTGAATTAATGAGCTCTTGTACCGTAACTCCAAAAGCTCTCAGCCAGTTCATTTTGAATTTTACTGGCAAATTATAGTATCTGTAACTAATTGACACAATTAAGTTAATTTAAGGGTGGGGAAATGGTCGGGATTTGGTTTCTTTTCTTTGACAATCGTCCAATCACTTTAGATCGTTCGGGTTTGGTTACGTCATGGAATCAAAGCACAGAATACGCGAAACAAAAGCCGACAATAAATCTGCGCGAGGGGGTTAATTTCCCCCGAAACACTGAAATGGCTAGTTCGCGAGCTTAAGGTAACATTTTACAAAGACTTCAGTGATTAAAAAACAAGCAACGATAAGAAACCTTCGATCGGTTAGAAACTTATTTCCTGTTATTTTGTTCCACAACTGGTAGGCAGTTCGCTATTCCTTTTGCAAATTTAAACACAAGGTAGCCAAAGCAAGATAAAAGAAAGTTAACAAGCTTGCATAACATGGTAAACTGGCATGTTACAGCTTCAGTGAATAAACACAAATGGCTAATAATTCGTATGCGTTATTGATTAGGACAGCTACCTAATGCATTCAATGGCTGTCAAACTCCAAATGCGTAACTTGTCAAAAACTCGTCTATCATTAACTCTACCGTTTTCTTTTCTTTTTTTAAATAGCCATCCATTTGGTCTGCCATAGATAACTCCTTGGAGAGGCATTCTCAGAAAATGTCTATATAAAGACATGTCACATTTAACATGAGAACAGCAACTGTACTCCCAAAAACAGACTTGGGAATTTTGCCAAAACACACGCGTTATGTCTCCCAATGCTAGTTCGCTAACGCTATAGTTTGGTGCTTGCTTGATACCCAAAAATACAGTTAGCTGCTTACTCGATGCCTAAATTAGTCTAGACCCGCAGGATTAAATAGACAGATTAGTTCATGACAGTCCTAATAAAACAGAAACATTTAGCAAAAGACAATTAAAACATTTCTAAATAAACTATTATTAACTGTATCGCAGTTACTTACCCTTTTTCTTTTATTATTTCGCTTTCTCGTTTGTCTAGGGGTTGGAGTATGAATATGTTTTTGTTGAGATTGGTGATAGCTCATGTTAACCATTGTTCAGTATAAGTCACTGAATGTGAATTTTTGGAAACTCCCGGCGATCTTTATATATAGTTAAGTCAACCGAACTTCGATGGTGGGAGGGGGACTCTCACAACCTAACACACAGTGAATCGTAACGCAAGATGTCCATCTGTTACGTCCAATAAATAGCGCCGTGTACAATTCTTCTGCTTGGTGACATCCAATGTGTGAGCCTCTGGAATGGTAGAGGGCGGGTTGATAAGTGACTGCTAGTTGTCTCCGTATGTGGGTAGTTAGGGTGTCGTGAAAGATGTGATGCAGTCATAAGACGGCCAGGACGAATTTGGGGCGTATGGGAGTCACATGAAAGGAATGATGCAATCGTTGGCAACCGGTTTCCAGCCGGAGATAAGACTAGCAGAATCAGAACATGTTTTATTTAACAGCCATTCGTTCGAACAAAAGTATGCAAGGATATTTGAAACTTTACAATCCATTTCGCTTGCGTTTGCAGTATACATTGAATTATGATAAAATTCGATGTTTGCATATGTGTTTCACTTTACAAAAAGTTCGTGGATTTACTAGCTTGTGCACCGTGTAGCCTACCTGTACACCGGTGTGAGTTCTTTGGGTGAAAATGCGTTTTTTAATTTTCTTTATTTGCAATTGAACGATAGTGTCTTTCATAACCTCACAATGGTCTAAAATGTATAAACAGTTAGACATTAGTCAATCCCTGCGCCCGGCTGGATTGGGTAACCGAATGTTTTATTTCGGCTTTTTAAAAGGGTCCGGCGGCGACGCAAAGTACCATTTTGATGCAGGCCGGTGAAAGTGACGGAAATGTCGGGAGTTTTCTCCTTGTGTATTCGCATCCTGCGCATAGGCTACCTCGCAGTGTCTCTCTGCGCCGATTTGAACAATTCGGCAAAGACGGACTGTTGAAGGATTCATGTTCAAGAAGAACGTAGGCTACTGCAGATGTCCGGTTAACTCTTTGAAGTAATGCGCCCTTATTTTTCTAAAGCCCTATAATGACTTAATGCTAAATAGGCTACGAATAAACTTGTCTCTTAGCTGCGACTAGGTGATCATCTTTTCCATCATTCTCCATTCACTCTAAGAAAATTACGGTATTTAAAAACAGGTTTTTTGAAAACACTTGTTAGAATAGAAAAGACAACAGTGTGGCGAGAATTTAAGTCCCTGGAGAGTTAATGGATGTTTTTTCCAAACTTGGTAGTGCAGTCTTCCCTGAATTGTGATTGTGCGATAAGCTCTAGATTAGCGTGTCCGATGTTTTCGTGAAAGCCGCAATGCAGCGCGTATAACCTGAAACCTGTGTATTCGGATGCTGGTGGTATAGCCTACCGATTCAGCCAAGTTGTCAACATTCCTGCGGTGCGTGTCTAAAACTGAAAGTGTTGATGGGCACTCATGTAGATTAGATGTTGGACACATTAAAGAAAAGAAAAAAAAAATATATATATATATATGTACAATGTTACAATTGAAAGGAAAGTTATGAGGCGACCTTATCAGATCTTGGGTAAACTTGTATTTTATAGTATATCTTCCAGTACTGAACTGAGAATTCTGACAACTGGATAACTATGATTATCAGTCTCGTGCCATTATCAAAGCTCCCCGGAAACAAAGTAGTGGCAAGCAAGATTTTTGCAGAAAATATGTGGAGCCGAAGCGCAGTTTATAGCCTAGCAACAGCGCAAGAGGGATGCACGCAAGGTTAGCGAATAGAAACCGAATGCACTGTCTCCAGGACCTTGGCTAGCGCGCGAGAAGAGACGCTATTAACACGTCACGATTTGAGTGGCTGTTGCCGAGTAGGCTAATAGAGCTTGTAGGCTAGGCTGTATTCCCAGCCGAATTCAATGTGTTTATCCTTCCTGATCCACGATTTCCCCAAAGGTGTTCTTCTTTTTTAACTCCGACACCTATTAGTGTTTAATTCAACTCCCTTGTCACACTTGCTAAAACTGTCACGGTCTTGGGACACGAACGTTTCAAAACTATACATAGCCTAGTCTAGACTGCATTAAATTAGGAAATTAATGAGATAGAAATGGAACCACACTTATCAACATAAATACTTATCAGTATTAAAAAGAGTTTTATCGTTTTTCTGTTTTATTACCTTTTACTGATAAGTTTGACTCTTGGTTCAAGGCAAATCTACTTTTTAAAGTACACTGATGGATAAAATTTGTCATCAAAGTGTGAAATATCTCTCTCTCTCACACACACACACAATTGCCATGTTGCTGGTGTCTGTTTATCAGTCAATATTATTTGAAAAATTCATATAAGTTGCGCAATAGAAAGAGCAGTAAAAATGTCATGCATGATTTCTATACATTTGTTTTCTGTGATTTAGCTTACTTGGAGCTCATACATGCTGGGAAGGTGCTGTTTCTGTAAAATGCATCCACACGACTTACCATCATTACTCTCCATTTCGCCTCAAAATATATCATAGAGTATAAAGTTATTTTTAATCTCTGTGAGTGTGATGTTAGCATTTCAGCCTAGTAATATTAAAATATATTAGTGTGAAAATAATCATTTGTCAGAAGTGGCTAGACCATAGAATGGTCATTTTTTACTGTCCGTATGTTTGAAGACAATTGTTAATGCCTATTAAACTGAAACGGTTTCTCTACAGGGATCTGCCCACACAGCTAATTTGCATGGCTTGAAATATTTGCATGCAAGCACAATATAGCAACCAGCAAGTGACTTGCATTCAAGCATGTATTTATGGTCTCTGTCAATATCCAGATTGCCTGGGAGAATTTTATGCATGAGAAGTGTGTTTCTCAGGTAAGCTATCCTTCTGTCTGCCTTTTGTTCAAGTGGCATGAGTCTATTCGACAGTGAAGTGAGAGACCAGGTACTTTGGTTTGTGTTTTTTGGGGGTTAAAAGGGTGTATTTGAATACAGGTTTATCAAAAAGAAAGCCACTTCATATGTACTCTAGTGAAGGACACTGGTCTTTTAGAAGTTCATGTATACCGTCATTATAAAGATGCTCGTGGACTAGCGCCTACGCGCTTCTGCAGTCCAGCTGTGCTCGGAATGCGGGGCGTGCCGCACGTGCCCGCACTGCGCGAGGTCGGCGTGCTGAGCAAAAATGCCTCTCATTTCTTACAGAGATACACACCTGTGGTGATGCTTTAAAGTTTGATAGCTTATATTAGACAGCCATCAGTACATAACACCATTTCACCGAGAAAGGCTATATGCTGATATTTAAATTATGCTTCGTGAAAAAACTATCATTAAGAAAACAAATGCATATATCAGAATGCATCTGTTATTAATTATATATCCATAGTCTTTGAATATTCTTTCCAAAAATTATACTGTTTTTCAAAACCAAAAAACATCACATTCCAGAAATAACTTAAAATAATTTTGAGATGCTGATAATACAAATATTGAAATATGTATTTTGTTATAATATTTGTAAATTGTTGCAACACATTGGACAGCTATAAACTGAATTTTAGCATGCAGCTGCTTCCTGGCTTCAAAGGAATTTATTTATTTATTTATTTATTTTAAAGGAGTTATAAGCTTATTTGAAGGTTTCAGCTCCTTGTTTGGAATCCTCCTTGGTCAAAATGCCAAGATTTATTAAATGTTTGGACTAATTGACATATTAAAAATAGTTTATATATATATATATTCGTAAGCTTGATCTCACAAAACATTTCACTATTTTTTTATATTTGGGAAATGTGTTTTGAATACTTTAAAATAATATTTTTGTGCGATAAGTATTTTATTATATTGGATAGGCTATGCGCTTTACTTGAGCATATTTACTTGAATACTAGCCTACTATTTGGACGAGTTAGTATTCAAACGTCTAAATATTTTTCCCTCCTCCGATAATGAATCGTACTCGGGTTCTAGTCTTAGAAAGTAGTGTCACCTTCAGCTGTGGATGCCTGTAAGGTCATTTTCACGTCTGCACTCCGCTCTGCATTTAGAGTTCCGTTCCGATGATCGTGGGAAGAATAATCAGAAAATCTCTAGCCCATAGAGCGAAGCAGAAGCGAACTATCTTGCTGTTGTACGCTATATGTTTTAAAAGGATAGAAAAATGAATGTCGAATTAATTGATTACATGTAGCATAGGCTACATAGGCCAATAAACAAAATCTGAATGAATTATTATTAGTATTAGTAGTACCAGGGGCGTGCACAGACATTATACGGGGCAGGGGCTCGAGCCAAGAAAAAGGGGCACCAACGTCGGCACACTGCATCGTGTTTATTTAGGTTTAATAACAGTAATCATAATTATAACAATTACAGCAGCAACAACACAATAATAATAATAACATTTATTTAATTAGTAATTTATTAATACAAATCGGCAGTGGCTCGAGCCACTGTAGCCACCCTCTCTGAACGTCCCTGAGTAGTAGGCCTACAGTAATAAAATTACTGTAGGCTACAGCAGAGCGAGACAGCCACCGTCTACTAGCCAACGTCGCCTTCTGTATGGACAAACAATCGCATTTTCTCGTTGGAGATTTGTTGGCGGCAATGTTAAGTGTGTAGTTCTACTGTTTGAGGCTAGTGCATCGAGTCCTAATGAAACACAGTGAACAACTCTGCGGATGGCAGCACACAGCGTTACTGGGTTATTGCGCTTTAATGAAAACCAGACCGCATATATGGTAAATGTTGTAATATGCTGGTAATAATCGAATAGAAACCTTAGCGTGTCTTAAAAATTGGCATATATATTCACGTCATGTCAAGTGCTACAGGCAGATTAAGCAACTGATTCCATCCAAAACTGCAGGCCGCTGATGATTGTACAATTTCAGAAGGATTGATCATCTATGAATTACAAAAGATGAACACATCTTTGCCTATTTAGACGTGCCAGATTGGCAAGGTATCGAACATGGGGCCCACTGGAACTCAGCACGATAGAATAAAATCTCTCTGATGTCGCTATGCTTTCGCTCGACAAGAACTTGTCTCGTGAGTGAGGTGTGTCCGGCCTCCACGTTATGCTTAGGGTGGAAACTGTCCTTATGAAATGTAACAATTCGCAGATATTTACTCGAATCCCGGTACAATTTCTGTGAATGAAACTGGTAGAAAATAGTCAGTCAACTGCTTCATTTTTCGGATAAAGTGCAATTATGCGCGCCTACATAGACTACAAGCTCATGCTCCTATGTACAGCATCGTTTTCCTTTTTTCAAACACCCCCTTTCATCGAGCTGGTGCATTATGGGTATGGAATTCCCAGGGCTGTCCCTCCGCAAGTGCGCATGCTCGGGAGGAAACTCCATGATTTTTTTTGGCACGGAATCTAAAGGAAAAAATAGGAACTTGGAAACGGGGATTAGCTAAAAGGTGCATCGGAGGGTCCAAATCCAAACAGAACATAGACCTGCGCGGCCGAATCGAGTCCAGGGCGACGGGCAGGGGGTTTAACGAAACGATCGGACCTCCTGTGGTCGACTGGGACCTTCTCGAATTTAAAGTCATTTGCGACAATGCAACGGTCGCAATAAAACCCTGCGTTATTGCTCTTTGTTTTTTAACGGGACGGGCAGACGGGCTAGCTAAAGAGGGAAAGGGACGTGGAAAAAACGCCTAACAACAACGACAACAGCAGCAACAACAAAAGTCTGTCAACTAGCTTGCGAGCGAGCCAAGTCTTCCTCCGTTTGCAGTAACTAGAGAGAAGAAGCAGGAAACTTCGTAAACAGAGGTATGTTGCAGCCCCTAGTTAGCCAGCTAGCGTTAGCTAGCGTGTGCAGCTCAACTGGCAGGCTAGCTCGCTAGCTCCCTGCGTTTTTACACGTTTCGATATCGGCGTTGGCTACTTGTGGTTGGCACAGGACAATGTGACCTGTCTCCCCGAGTTGGCGGAGCAATGGTGGATTTGTTTACACTTGGAGTGAGTCACGGTTTGTGGGAGAAGTGGCAGGCTGGTGCGCTGTTTAGCTAGCTTGCAAAGTGGCTAACTGGCTAGCTGTCCGTCTCAAATTCGCAGCTGCTCGCCGGCTTGTTCTCAAACCAGTGATTCTGAGCTGGCATCGACCGAGCACAACACGCTGCTGGCGATATGTCTATCAGTCTAATTCCTCGCTAGCCACTAGCTTAGTAGGCATTTGTCTATGCAGTTTCAGAAGTATCCATTGCATAATTTATATTTATTTTCATCACAATCAGCGGGTAAATGGAGTTGTCTAACTGTGGGTTTTCAGTTTTGCTAGTTGTTGCAACTTTGAATGAGAACGGCAACACAGTTCAACATTGCATAGAATTGGACACCTCTAAAGCAAAATTGCGTTCTACTTAAAGGTGAGTGCTCATACAGATAGTCCATCTTTTTGCCTACCCATATATTTATGCTCTTAACTGAAATGACAAGAACGTGAGCAGCTGCAGCAGAAGGTCTGGGTCTTAACCCAGAGTTCCTTGTTCTTTCCAGATTGGATGGGCGCACATTTAGTTACAGCCCATTGACACAACGATATAGTTATTTTGATGTGTTCTATGTCTTCTAAAGTGTGCAGAACCTTGTCATACTCGACTTTGACAATTTAGCATCTCAAGTGCACTTCAGTGTGTAAATCTGTATTGTTACAAAGGTGTGCTAAAAGCAGTCTCATCGGAAGAATGTATCAATTCCTGGATGTGTTTTTAGTTGTGTAGTCTGTCTCGGATGCGCATGATTGATATTTATTATGGTAACCCTGACAGATTTGGGTTATACTTGTCAGCAAATTGCACGAAATGGTTGCAGTCTCTTTTTTTCCCTCAAAATTCTGGAGTGGATTAATTCTCGGGGGCTCGTAGTGATAGAAGTAACTGCTTTATTTCTTTCCCCTGTCGAACATTTGCGTCTCACCTTCAAGCTGTTCCAGTTTACCCCGAGAATGTTGGCGTGTTCAGTTCAGCCAGCCTCCTTTCTTCATCTCGCTGTCTGTTTCTCTCTCTCTCCTGTGCTTTCATTTTTGGGCTGTCCCGCTGTTTCTCAGTGCCCGCGGACCGTGCCTGTGTGTTCCTCCCCCTCTCTCGGCTCCGGTGGGACCTCTTCGTATTTTAACCTTTCTTTGGTGCGTTCAGACTTCTCGCTGTTTGCCGTTGTCGCGTGCTGTCACTCCCTCTGAGGCTGTGAACTTTCTCTGGCTTTTTCTGTTGCTTTCCAGCAGAACTTCCACACCGATAGGCGATATTCACTGGGTTGAAAACGCACAAGTTTGAGTTTCCCTGACACCCAAACGGTCATTACCAGCACGCTCTTTATGTTGTGTTCTCACCTGGTCGCTCAATTCGGTTCATATCCAATCACTTCCTAGCTCTTATCTAGCCGGGGGTGAAAATGAAGGATGTGATTTCCTGTTTTCTCCTGATTAATTTGGACTTTCAATCCGTACACTGCTGGAGCCGGTCCTATTTGGCTTCACTGCTGACTTCCTCTCCTTTTGACAGCTGTCAGAAGCTCTTGATGTGTGTGCTTGTGACATACCCAGGTCAGCCTCGGGTTGAGTCCAAGGTCCCACGACCGAGCTTCGTTTCTGAAGCTCACTTTCGAAGAGACGTTTCTCGCTTGCGTCAGTGCGGATGGCTCCAGTGTAGGTGTTCCAGCCACCCACTCAGTGGTAACAATATGGTCAAAATACAAAGCCAATCATTTTTTTCCCCACAAGAACCTGAAGTTGGAATAGGTGTTTTCTCTTTTGGTCGAATGTCTCCCCATGTGCCACAATTGTGTCATTCAGACTATATTTCTGTATTTTGGGGACAGTTTGCTTCACTGCGTGGTGGGGATTGGTGGGGATCTCATGCATTTAGTAATGGCCTTAGCGTTCTGACCAGTCCTCTTCCTCTCATCTGTGTGAAGTTGGCTGAGGCACATACTCTACCATCGCACACATTACATGTCATATCGCTAGTCATTCGTGTTTTTGGCATGTTCTGCTTACAAGTGTAACTGACCGTCTACAAAACCTTCTCTCCAGTTATTCTGGAGAGTCATTTTTGCTGTTTGCTTTACTTTCTTGACAAACTAGTTACCAGCAAGCAAATATAGTCTACCCATCGTGACCTAACATCCCTAGTGCTATATTAGTTTGTCCAATGTGCTAATGGAGCTGGCAACTGCACCTACCAAACCATTTGGGTAGTTAGCTAACGTTAACTGGCAAATATAAAACCCGATAAACGTGGTTAATGGCTTGTCAGTTGTGTACTTTTTGTAAACCTCGATCTGTCTATAATTGAGACGTACAGGGATGGGAAATGAGTGTGTCAGGGTGTCTGCAGTGTAGCTGGGTGTTGTGAAGTTTTGCGGTTTTGCAGTGTAGCTGGGTGTTTGTGAAGTTTTGCGTTTTTGCAGTGTAGCTGGGTGTTTGTGAAGCGTTGTGTGAATGGGGTGGTGGTGGTTGCAGTGTGGTGGGTGTTTGTGAAGTTTGCAAGTTTTTGTGAGTGTGTAGATTGGGTGTTTGAGTTTGTATGATCGGTGGGTCGGTGTGTTGCAGTGTAGCTGGGTGTTTGTGAAGTTTTGCGTTTTTGCAGTTTGTGGTGCAGGCTCTGTAGACTGGGTCGGGGTTTCGTGTAGCAGGTGAAGCTTTGTGATGAATCGGGGTGGGTGGGTGTGTTGCAGTGTAGCAGATCCTTGGTGAAGGTTTGCGGTGGGGAGACGCTCTGTGCCTGGCCTTGCCACCGTAACCGTCCCATCGCAGGTGAAGTTTGGTCTGAAAGCGGTGTGGGTTAGCCGGGCGTTCTGAGGTGGTGTGCTCCTCTCAGCACCTGCACTTTGATGTGTTTTCTGCTGGTTTACTTTCAGTTTCTTTTCACGTGTGGGAAAGGGGGGGGATCCTGTCTCTCTCTCTGTCTCTGTCACATGCGTGGGAAAGGGGGAGTCCTGTCTTTCTCTCTCTCTGTCACATGCGTGGAAAAGGGGGGGTCCTGTCTCTCTCTCTCTCTGTCACATGCGTGGGAAAGGGGGGGGGTCCTGTCTCTCTGTCTCTCACGTGCATGGGAAAGAGAGAGGGAGGGATCCTTTCGGATCTTGAGACAGGAAGTGCGGTGACCGACTTCACGCATCCCGGTGTCTCTCCTTCCTGTGCGGTGTGTTCACGCCGGCAGGCAGGGCCCGTCTGAGAGCGCTCTCCGGTCCTCTCCGGAAGCCGCTGAACGGCGCCGGCCCGCTCCCTGCCTGCATGTGGCTCTGTAGGGAAACCGGCTCTCTCAGACGAGCGGCCCGCTCCCTGCCTGCGTGTGGCTCTGTAGGGAAGCCGGCTCTCTCAGACGAGCGGCCCGCTCCCTGCCTGCGTGTGGCTCTGTAGGGAAGCCGGCTCTCTCAGACGAGCGGCCCGCTCCCTGCCTGCGTGTGGCTCTGTAGGGAAGCCGGCTCTCTCTCAGACGAGCGGCCCGCTCCCTGCCTGCGTGTGGCTCTGTAGGGAAGGAGCGGCTCTCTCAGAAGGGCGGCCCGCTCCCTGCCTGCGTGTGGCTCTGTAGGGAAGGAGCGGCTCTCTCAGACGAGCGGCCCGCTCCCTGCCTGCGTGTGGCTCTGTAGGGAAGGAGCGGCTCTCTCAGACGAGCGGCCCGCTCCCTGCCTGCGTGTGGCTCTGTAGGGAAGGAGCGGCTCTCTCAGACGAGCGGCCCGCTCCCTGCCTGCGTGTGGCTCTGTAGGGAAGGAGCGGCTCTCTCAGACGAGCGGCCCGCTCCCTGCCTGCGTGTGGCTCTGTAGGGAAGCCGGCTCTCTCTCAGACGAGCGGCCCGCTCCCTGCCTGCGTGTGGCTCCGTAGGGAAGCCGGCTCTCTCTCAGACGAGCGGCCCGCTCCCTGCCTGCGTGTGGCTCTGTAGGGAAGGAGCGGCTCTCTCAGACGAGCGGCCCGCTCCCTGCCTGCGTGTGGCTCTGTAGGGAAGCCGGCTCTCTCTCAGACGAGCGGCCCGCTCCCTGCCTGCGTGTGGCTCCGTAGGGAAGCCGGCTCTCTCTCAGACGAGCGGCCCGCTCCCTGCCTGCGTGTGGCTCTGTAGGGAAGCCGGCTCTCTCAGACGAGCGGCCCGCTCCCTGCCTGCGTGCGGCTCTGTAGGGAAGCCGGCTCTCTCAGAAGGGCGGCCCGCTCCCTGCCTGCGTGTGGCTCCGTAGGGAAGCCGGCTCTCTCAGAAGGGCGGCCCGCTCCCTGCCTGCGTGTGGCTCCGTAGGGAAGCTCTCTCAGGAGCGGCCCGCTCCCTGCCTGCGCGTGGCTCTGTAGGGAAGCCCCCTCTCTCAGACGGGATGGCCCGGCTCGTCCGCAGGCTCGGGTTCGGGGTCTGAGTTTAAACTGCTTCCTCCTGGCGCCAGCGTGTTTCACACGTCCATCTGTGAAAATGTGCACGCTGGCCAAACGTTTTTCAGAAACTGTTTTATGAATCGTGTATGAATGAGATGTGTTGTGCATGCACGTGAACAGAAGATGCTTTCTGAAGAACTACAGCGCTGCTAATGGCTGATCACTGGGAGGGGCGCAGAACCAAATGCCAACACTGACCGCAACAATTTTTGACAATATTTTGATGCTTTGGAATAGTGTGTGTTTGTGTGTGTGTGCGTGTGAGAGAGAGAGAGAGAGAAAGAGAGTGTTTGTGTGTGTGTGTGAGAGACAGAATGTGTGTGTGTGTACACAGCTGCATTTGCCCATGGGTAGCTGTGTTGTACTACCTGCTGTAATTAAAACCCAGCAGATGTGGTAGCTGTGTTCTGGTGTGTTCTGTTGTGTTATTTTGTGTTCTGATGTGTTCTGTTGTGTTATTTTGTATTCTGGTGCGTTCTTGTGTGTTTTGATGTGTTCTGTTGGTTCTGTTGTGTTCTGTTGGTTCTGTTTTGTTCTGATGGGTTCCAATGTGTTCTGGTGGTCACGTTGTATGTACATGTGTGGAGCAGCTCCATGATGCTCGCTGCTTCAGGTGCACTCACATTTCGTCTTTCTCCCCGTTCACCCCCAGAATCAGGCAGGGGTGTCCCCCGGGCCCCACGCAGAGCAGGACGGTCCGACAGCGGGAGAACGGAGACCGCCCCTCCCTCCCGCCCCCCCAGCCCAGTCCCGCCGCGCCCTTCCGTGTGGAAAGCATGTGTTCTGGTGGGCGGGTTCCGTGGATGACGCTGGCCAGGGCTTTGTGAAGATGAAAAGGTGAGGGCAGGTTCCACCTTCAATGCGCTCTGTTCACACCTGCAGCCGATTACATTACAGCCCTTTGGCAGAGCTGCTCGCACACCATTCGGCATTGTGACGCAGTGTCCATTCACACGGCTGGATATGCACTGAAGCGATTCAGGTTAAGTGCCATCGCTCAAGGGTGCCCCAGCCTACCTGTCCTACCCGTGAATCAAACCTGCAACCTTCAGGTTACAAGCCTTCACCGTTATACCACATTGCTGCATTATGATGCGTTGGTCGACTACCCAGAATGCTTGCGCCACGTACGTAAGGAACAGCTTTGCTTTGTCCTCCCGCGTTCGGGGGTCACTTCCCCTTCGATTCCATCGATTCAGGAAAACAAACCGAAATTTGGTTCCGGGAATTAAAAAAAAAAAAAATGGGCGTGAGATTCGGTGATTTTTGTTTTTACGGTGAGCGAATTGAGTCTCGGGTTAATTTTCCTGAATCGGCCAAAACCAAAATGTGTCGTGCCCTGCCCCCCTGACCTCTGTCCTGTCTCCGGGCGTGGCGCGGCGCGGAAGGTTCTGGAAGCCTGAGCCCAGAGAATGACGGGAGGCAGCGAGAGGGGTGCCGGAGACGGAGATGGCACCGACGCGTCGGCGCAGGTTCCCATTGGCTGGCGGCGGACCGTGGACAACGGGGCGGTGGCCTACATCAGGTGAGCGGTCCTCCCGCCGATTTCCCACGCTAAAATAAGAACGACAAAACGCTCCTCGTCACGAGTTCGTTTTTTTTCCCCGCCGGTTCGGCTGCATGTACGCCAGACAAACGTTTTATTCGAAACCCTCCGCAGGATTCGGATCGTAAAGTCTTCGGCCGACAAGGCGGTGTGTTCGCTGTGGACCTCCCAGTCCCGAGATTAAACATGTCAGATCTTCCGGAGGGCAGAGTTGAAGACGAGACCAATCTGCTCGGCCGGCCTGTAGCCGGTTGTTACGGAAACGTTTCAGTTGTTAACTGTCGTTTTGATGAGGCCTGTGCTTCTTCACTCCGGAGCCTTGTAGGACTTTTCACGGACACTGCCCATTGTCATCTCATCGGCTGTTGAAGTTTGGATCTGAACTGGGTTATAGCACTGAGGACGGAAGTTTTTAAAAGGAAAATCTACTCTTTACCAGTACTAAGAACAGAATTATTCCATACGATTTCTACCCCGTAGTACTGTGCTTTGTAGCGAACTCTCCGAGATCCGTGGCAGTGTTTTCAAATATATTTTTTGACCGAAGTCTGGCCTTCACATCACTGTGTAATCTTACTGTCATCCAACGGGGTAGATCAGACGAGAGCAGACTCAGTTCTCAGTTGTTGTGACAAGCCTGGGGAGTCATAGTGGGTAGGGGGTGCGAGGGATTGCTCAGCCAATCAGCTGCAGGGGGGCCATTTGACAGCTGAAAAGACTTCTTTTTGTGAGAATTTTCCCAGGATTCTGTGGGTGAAAACTGTGAACACCTTGCTGTGTATATATATATATATATATTAAAAAAAAAAAAAAAAAAAAAAAAAAACCCTTTTTCCTGTCACTTGTTACATGTTGCCCCATCCCTGCACTTCTTGGTAAATTGTATTTGTCCTAATACTCTAGCTTATTCTTCTGCCTAGTTTGGCTTTGCAGATGTTAGACCAGGATAGTGTTCTTTGTTCTCGGCTAGAAATAGCTTTACAAAATAAGTAATTGTACCTTACTGAACCCGTGTTCAGCAGTTGTCTACGATCATGAAAATGCACTTTTGTACGTCGCTTTGGATAAAAGCGTCTGCTAAATGAATGTAATGTAATGTAATGTAATGTAACACCTTGCTCATTACTTTTTTACTGAAGCTTTAGTAACTGACTGACTGTATATCATCTTCTCCCTCTGGCTGTTCTCTTCCTCCACCTTTCTTTTTTTTCTCTCTTGCACTCATCTTCTCTCTCCCCCTCTCTCTTTTCCCTTCCTCCCACTCTCTCCCTCACCCTCTCCCTCTCTCTATCTCACAGTCCCAGTGGTACCATCTTGTCTTCAGTGGAGGAGGTGGGATCGTATCTGTTGACAGACGGCACGTGTAAGTGTGGGCTGGAGTGTCCACTAGTAGTGCACAAGGTGAGAGGCCCCGCCCGGACCTGCCCCGCCCCGCCCCGCCCCACCAAAATGTATTTTTAGAACAACCTTTAACAAATATTTCAAGAATTCATTTATATTGCCCTGGGTGTGTTTTTCCACTGAAAAACATTTATGAATTGCTCTATAAGGAAATATATTTCATAATCATATGGAAAACTGTAAATGAGGTTCCATTCCTTTTAAATTATACTGGTTAATAAATTTAATGATAAATGTAATGTTAAAATTTTAATTTAATCATCTTTTTAGGTCAAATAAAATAAGATACAAGCAAGCAGCTGATTTATTTTATTTTGTGTTTTTCTTGTAATAGCCATACTGTACTTAAAGGTGCAGTTTTTAAGTTTGGGGGAAGCGAGTGAGAGATAGATTTAGAAAAAACGTCGGTCAAATAGACATTACTAAATGCGTATGGACCTGAAGTGTGCGATGTAACCTAGCTAGCTAGCTACAAATAAGCTACAACATTACACCTAACATGCAGCATAGCTATAGCAGGGCTAAATACATCAGCTAACTTGCTAACATTTTCTTGCTACGTTGGCTACACAGTTTGTGGCGATAACAAATTGCAGCAGAAATAGAACCAGCAGGATAATGGCTTGTCCATCAGAAGTACTGAAAGCAGCGTTGCTTTTGAAGCCGATCTAGTCCTTGAGCTCTTTCTGAAAATCCGAACCCGTGTTTACTGGAGTCTTGTCTCTCGCTTGGTTCACTTCTGTCTTAGTTATACTCTTTTCTTCAGTAGTCTTTCATTTCTTGGTTTTTTAAAAAACCGGTATACGCCATTGTAGTCAAAGGCAGAACTGGTTGTTTTGGCAGGTTTTTCTCTGCCATTCTTTGTTTTTGTTTAAGTAACTCGCAGTAGCAGTGTCTCTGCTCTGGACCGCGCTGTGAACGTGCAACATGACTGACGGGAAAAGAGCTGTCCTGATTGGCCTCCTTTCTTTAGAGCTTATAATGTATTGATATCTGTCGGGATCCGAATGAAATTTACCCAGATGTGAACAAAAAAAAAAAAAAAAACGTACATACTGCGCCTTTCATGAAACTCCCATTTTTCAATTTTTATTTTAAGTGTGCTTTGAACAAACCCAACCTGTCACACGCTCTAAATTAACCAGGCTAAAACTAAAGCATAATATAAAGCCATCGCTTGTCTATATACAATAATACAGTTAGTCAGAAAGACGTAAAGGTAGCGATTGTCACCGACACTAATGTTGTGTGATAGCAAAGCTTCCTGTGACGTATTTGGAGAATTCCAAACAAGGAAGTTGTGTCTGGTTTGTGTCGAACGAATGCTGGGTAGTGTAATTTGGTAAATGTTACAAACGCTTCATCTTAAATTCTACTGGCTGAATTTCACCAAATTACACACATTTTGTTCTTTCCTTTGAGTTAGTTAGCTAACTTTAGCTAGCAAATATTCACGCCAAACATAAGCTAACAGAAAAGGGTGGATATGTTTGCAAACGCTCTTGATTGTTTGCCTTGTTGGACGCACGTCTGGTTGACAGCATACATCTGAATCGGAACCATATGTTGGTAGTTTTCTTATGTCAGAGAACCTGTATTTATTGGGAAAGACACAAGTAAACCAGAGGTGGGCTTCGGTGACTTCAACTTCTGTGGAAAAACTGTTAAAAACTTCTGCTTTGTTGGTAAAATGGGTCTCCAAACAGTTGATTTCTTGGGAATCCTGGGATACGTAGAAACTCAACACTTCATTGTCACATTCGTGCAAAATACTCACTGACAGGTGTCACCTGTAGTCATGTACATGTTAAAAAAAAAAACATTTACAATTGCACATGTACAGCCATACGACCATATGTGATATGTCTGAAATATCTTCTGGTATTGTTTGAATTGTTTAATTGTGGGTGATTATGTGCTGCTGCTCTATCCATGTGCTAATGAATAAAGGGGTACAGTGAAATGTGGGTGCTCCTTGACCTCCAACCTGTGTCCCCCTCCCTAATTTCTCTCCCCCCCCAGGTGTTTAATTTTGACCCGGGGGCAGTGCTGGTCCAGAGGAGCCAGCCGCCGGGGAAGGCCGAGGAGGACATGACCAAGCTCTGCAACCACCGGCGGAAAGTGGTCGCCATGGCAGCGCTCTGCCGGAGCATGCAGGCCTCCTCCCAGCTGCCCCTCGCCGCCCACGGCACAGGTACCCGCCGGCCCCCCGCCGGGCCGCCGCCGCTGAGCCCATACCACCGCTGGCCCGTACCGGCGCTGGCCCATACTGCCGCTGAGCCCATACCACCGCTGGCCCGTACCGGCGCTGGCCCGATACCGCCGCTGCTGTGGGGCTGGGCCGTTTACATCACTTTTCATATTGAGTGCGAGAGAGTGTGAGAGTAACTTATTAGAGTTAACCTGCCACTGTAGTGTAATATAGGGTGATAAGCATAGTGTAACTTCTCTCTCCCTCTATCTCTCTTTTTCTCTATTTCCCTCTGCCTCTCCTCTCCTTCTCTCCCTCTCTCTCTCTCTCTCTCTCTCTCTCTCTGCAGGGGGCCCGTTCTGCTCTGTGGAGAGCAGGGACCTCAGGGTGGGGCCCCTGGGTGCCTGGGAGGAAGGAGGCTGGTACCCCCCCCGCCCCCGGCCCTCCTCGCAGCCAAAACTGAGCCCCAGCCCCACCCCGCCCCACCCCCATCTTTCTTTCCCCTTCAACGGCTCTCTGCCCCTGTCTCGCCCCAACCCCAACTCTAGCTCCCGCTTGTCTCCCAGGAAACCGCCCCCCTTCCCCTGCCGCTCCCCCTTCTCCTGCTACGGGCCGCCCCAGAGGTACCCCCGCCCGCCCACCCCCCAAAACCTGCTGCAGAACCCCCGGCCGCCCCGCACCCCGGAGCCCCCTGCCCCCCCGCGGCTGGGGCTCCACCCCCTCGCCTGCTCGCTGGACGCCTCCCTCTCCTCCCCGCCCTCCTCCTCCTCCTCCCCCGGAGCGCTGGGCTTGGGCCGGGCGGGGCTCAGCCACCCGCAGGTCGGCTCCCCGCCCCCTTTCTCCAGTAGCCCCTCCCCCTCCGGGAGCCAGGACTGCCCCTCCCCACGCCAGCGCTCCCGCCACTCTTCGGCCTCCTCCTCCTCGCTCTCCGAGCAGGGGGTGGGCGTGGCCTTAGCTGCTTACCCCCTCGGGGGCCCCTCCCACTCCCCGAAGCCCCTCCCTCCCGCCAGCCCCAGAGGTCGGCTGGAAGGCATGCTGCAGCAGTACAAGGACTCGGGGAGCACCCCCCCGCACCCCCAGCCCGCCGCGGTGCAGAGCAACCAAAGCAACTTCCAGCTGCCCCAGAGCCCCCTGGCACCGCCGCCGCCGCCGCCAGCCTTCCCCCCCGACAGGAAGAGTGCCCCGGCTAACGCTAACGCTAGCGCCGGCTTTCTGGGGCAGCTCCTGAGCCAGCAGAAGCAGCAGCACGCCTCCTCCTTCCCCGCCAGCAGCCTCCTGTCTGCGGCCGCCAAGGCGCAGCTGGCCAGCCAGAAGAGCCAGAACCAGAACCAGAACCCGAGCCCGAGTGGTGGCGCTAATGCTAACGCGCCGGGCGGCGCTAACGAGGCTCAGCAGTCCAAGGTATTGATCAGCACTTTGCACAGTAGCGCTAGGACCCCTCCCACGACTCACGCCCTCCTGATCCCCCACTCCTCCCCCTCGCCCTCCTCCTCGCCCTCCTCCTCCTCCTCCTCCCCGCGTGCACAGCGCCCCCTGCTGGACAAGGCCGCCCAGCGCAAGCGTCAGCGCCGGTCCCCCACAGTGCTGAGCATGCTGAAGGAGTCGCAGCTCCACAGCCTGAGAGCGGCCGCCCCGGAGCCTTCCTCCTCCTCCTCTACCTCGCTTCTGCTGCACCCCCACCCGGAGAACCATCTCCAGCCGAGCCCCGCCCCCGGCCCGCCCCCCAAGCAGCCGGCCGACGCCCAGGACAGCAGGAGGGCCCCTGCCCCGCCCCTCTCCGCCCTCCTTCACCTGCTGAGCATTCAGAGCACCCAGGCCTCCGCCTCTGCTCAGGCCGGCCCCGCCTCCTGCTCCGCCCCCAGCCCCGCCTCTTCCTCGCCGGGCCCCTCCGTGACCCTGCCGCATCAGCCTCCACTTGACGCCCACAAAAGCCTCGCCCACCTCGGCGGGTGACTGGCCCGAGGTGCGACCCCAAAGCGGGGTTTCCTCCGGCGCGACCCCTGGGCACCTCCGCCCGCTGGTGAGGCCTCCAAGTCCGGGGGCTCCCATCGCAGGCACACCGCTCCCAGGTGGCGAACCGCCGCCCCGCCCTGCACCAAATGCTGTGCAGTCACCCGCGGTTCCAAAACGTGCTCTCATCTAACGCCGCTGCCCTAACATGTGGCCCTGCCGAGTCCCAGATGCGTGGCTTCGCTGCACACCCATAGTGCTGGCTCCTCGCTGTACCCGCTGAGACCTGCTGCCTCGAAGCCCACGAGGCTGCCTGCAGTGCTCACTGCTACACCCAACGTGAGCTCTCTGCTACACCCAAACACCGCTGCTCTCTCACTGCTACACCCAAACACTGCTGCTCTCTTGCTGCTACACCCAAACGCTGCTGCTCTCTGCTACACCAAACACCTGCTCGCTACTCTCAGCTACATCAGAGCTGTCCAGTGCGGGTTGGCTGGACGACATCGGAACGTTTGGCTGCTCTCAGAAGCCGGGCTTCCTCACTGAATCACATCCCAGCGGTCTGTGCCAGACGCACATCGCCAAGATGCCTGTGCATCCACTTGGCTAGCTCAGACTGTCTAGGTCTTGCGTCACCGACACCGGCTGCTCGTGCTTGCTCCGCCACGCTGCTCTCTGACACGAGGCTGCTCGCTCCAGCTGCGTCCTCGTACGAGAAAGAGGCCCGACTGAACCATCCGCCAGCGCTCTCTTAACGAGGAGCCTGCCCAGGCCCAGGAGACGGCGTGACATCACCACTGAACCCTCCGCGCGTAAAAAAACAAGCCTGACGGCGCGGTGACTCATCGTACAGGAGGTCTGTGTCACGCGTGTGGCGAATCCTGATGTTTCGTGGAATGACGTTCATGTGTACGCTTTCATTTTTTGACTTTGGATTGGCAGGTCGCTGCGATTGTTTCCAGTAGTTTTGAAGTGACGTTGTTACCAGTAGCCAGTAATTTGACTGGCAGTGTTATCTGATGTCGATATCTCGGTTTTTACATGATGGTGCAAACTGAAACTTGGTTTCCACATTCATGGAGTAAACATTTCTATAATATTTTGCCTGGCTGTCTTCGTTGTCAAGCAGAGAGCACGACTGTAGAACACACCCAGGCGCTGTCGGTTAGTTCTGGAGAACAGAACGAGATGAAGGCAGGGTGGTTTCTTAGAAAAACACGTTTCTCTTCTTCACTTTCGCAACGGGCTCCTTCGCTGTTTTTTTCTTGTGGTTTTTGCTCACCTTGTAAAGATCCCACACAGGCGACATTTTGGCTCCGTTTACAGTGTCAGCGGCACATCAGACCTGTCGTCTGGTGCGCATACAGTTTGGAGCGTTATCACCGTGGCTGCATGTAGAGAACTACATGTACATGTGAAAAGAGCATCATCAGGCGCCGTGAAGATAAAAGCAAACCAGCATAGAAACAGAGAACAGTCGCCGTGTCATAATTTGCAAGGGTTGTGTGCCCACAAAACTGAATACTCAATTCTGATTGGTTGGGACGTGTGTATTATCTTTCCGCATTCATCTGGCTATGAAGTAGTGCCCGCCAAAGTTCAATGATTGTTCTAAACTAACGTACATCAGGCTGATTCCATTAATACAATGTAAATTTGTTAGACCGAGCAAGCCAACCGTTACAGTCATACCTGCGAGGGTCAGCTTGATGTCCCTGAATGACTGTATTGGACAGTAGCCAGTCTAGTTACAGCTCGACTACTTTTATAGTTAAGCTTCTGTTTTGAATGTAATTCAGTAGTTGGGTACCTAGCTGTGCTGTGAGACCATTTTCGAATATCTTGTAATATTTCCATTTTCCATTGCAGTGGAATCTCATATTTTGAAACGCATATTTTGATTACAATTATGCTTTTTTCTGTTGTTTAAGCGAGATAATGACCAAGCGGCTGGGCGTTATGTCCGATGCGAAGGTAGTAAATTTGCCTCAGGCGATTTCCCTCAGTGCGGGTCGTTCAATCTGTGTGGACCGGTACTTCTCTCTAGGGGTTTCCTCATACTTGTTCCTGGTTATGGTTATACACTTTGTTGTACGTCGCTCTGGATAAGAGCGTCTGCCAAATGCCTGTAATGTAATGTAATGTGATGCTCAGCCCCTCAGGCATTATCCTGTTTATAAAACGGCTCACCAGCAAAAAGCATCAGTGCAATCAAACCATGCGTTTCAAAATATATATATTTGCTATATTCAGACTCTATTCATGTAAGATTAGAAAATGTCCTTTGTTTTAATGCTTTTCTTCTTTTCCTACATACGGTGATTTAGTGTGGCCAACACAAAGTGGTAAACAACACATTGATAGTTCATTTCCAGCTGTGATTGGTTGATACCAATACGTTCATTTCCAGCTGTGATTGGTTGATTCCGATAAGTTCATTTCCAGCAGTGATTGGTTGATACTGATGAGTTCATTTCCAGCTGTGATTGGTTGATACCAATACGTTCATTTCCAGCTGTGATTGGTTGATTCCGATAAGTTCATTTCCAGCAGTGATTGGTTGATACTGATAAGTTCATTTCCAGCTGTGATTGGTTGATACCAATACATTCATTTCCAGCTGTGATTGGTTGATACCAATACGTTCATTTCCAGCTGTGATTGGTTGATTCCGATAAGTTCATTTCCAGCAGTGATTGGTTGATACAGATGAGTTCATTTCCAGCTGTGATTGGTTGATACCAATACGTTCATTTCCAGCTGTGATTGGTTGATTCCGATAAGTTCATTTCCAGCAGTGATTGGTTGATACCGATAAGTTCATTTCCAGCTGTGATTGGTTGATACCGATAAGTGAATTTCAAGCTGTGATTGGTTGATACCGATAAGTTCATTTCCAGCTGTGATTGGTTGATACCGGTGTGACCCCTGGGCTGTTCTTTCATTCAGATTTGATCTCACAGCGTTCATGCTCTTCATACCCTGGTTATTATATGATTAAATGATCTCACGATTCTTACATTTTCTACGGCGTGTTTTTCCTTTCTCCTGCTTCATCTCATTTGGCCATTTCTGTCCTGTCCATTCTGCAGTAATATCTGTAGATTCAGCACTTTTAAAGTCATACAGCATGACAGAACATATAGCATGAGAGAGAACATACAGCACGAGAGAACATACAGCACGGGACATGAGAGAACATACAGCACGGGACATGAGAGAACATACAGCATGAGAGAACATACAGCACGGGACAAACATACAGCATGAGAACATACAGCACGACAGAACATACAGCATGAGAGAGAACATACAGCATGAGAGAACATACAGCACGGGACAAACATACAGCATGAGAACATACAGCACGACAGAACATACAGCATGAGAGAGAACATACAGCATGAGAGAACATACAGCATGAGAGAACATACAGCATGAGAGAACATACAGTACGAGAGAACATACAGCATGAGAGAACATACAGCACGAGAGAACATACAGCACGAGAGAACATACAGTACGAGAGAACATACAGCACGGGGAACATACAGCATGAGAGAGAACATACAGCATGAGAGAACATACAGCATGAGAGAGAACATACAGCATGAGAGAACATACAGCATGAGACAACATACAGCATGAGAGAACATACAGCATGAGAGAGAACATACAGCATGAGAGAACATACAGCACGGGGAACATACAGCATAAGAGAGAACATACAGCATGAGAGAACATACAGCACGAGAGAACATACAGCACGGGACATGAGAGAACATACAGCACGAGAGAACATACAGCACGGGACATGAGAGAACATACAGCACGGCCTCCATTTATGAGCAGTTGCAGTCTATCCAAGCTATTCATTGATGACACAGTATTATTTATTTTGTCATGTTATTTGTAAGTGACAGTTTGTGTGTGGAATGATACTGCTCACATGCAGGCTGTTTGATTGGATTTACACTCGCTGCAGAACGCGGTCTCAGCCAATCAGCATCCAGGATTTGAAACAGCCCATTTTATGAAATGTGTGCTCCTGGGCCTTGATGCTGCAGTCCTGCTGGACGCGCGCAGACTTTTGGAATTCACTGCATGTTGCTGTGTGAGGGAAAGGGCTGGAGAATCGATTAGTGACGCCTCTCGGTTAAACGCACGCTCTCCCCCTCCACCTCGCAGGCACCCTCGTGACGCTGGAGTCCCGGGAGCCCCCGGAGACGCGGTTGCCAGGCGCCTGCAGCCCTGGCGCCGGCCTGGCCCCGCCCCCGTCGCCGGGGGACACGCCCAGCTCGCTGCAGCTGGCCGAATCCTTCCCGTTCATGAGCCAGGAGCAGCTGCTGCAGCTGCTGTCCACCCACTCCGGCCTGCCCTCCCTGTTGGCCCCGCCCTTCCTGGGCTCCCTGCCCATCGGCCTGTGGATGGGGGGCGGGCAGAGCCAGGCCCCGCCCCAGACCCCGCCCCCGGCTCCGCCCCCGCAGGCCGGGCTGCTGAACCACGCCTCCCAGCTGAACATCCTGCCCGGCATGCTGGGTGCTCAGGGAGACCTGCCCGTCAGCCTCCTGGGGCTCCTGAACGCCCCGCCCCCCGGCCCCGGCCCCGCCCCGGAGCTGGGGGAGAAGCCGGGGGCCCTGCAGGCGCTGCTCACCGCCTCCCTCCTGCTGGGCCAGCAGCAGGCCGCCCTGCTGCCGCTGGCGGGGCTGGGCCAGCCGCTGGACCTCCTCCTGCAGCAGCAGCCCTTCCCCGCCCCCCTGCCGGAGGGCGTGGCCCTGGAGAAGGCCCCCGCGGGGCTGGGGGGGCCGGCCGACTCGGGCCCCGGGCTCCTGGAGGCCCTGCAGTCGCTCCTGCTCCCCCCGCCCCCCGCCTTCCTGTCCCTAAGCCCCGCCCTGCTCGCCGCCACGCTCGGCCTCCCCGACACGCCCGCTTCCCAGCAGCCCCTAACCCCCCATCCCCCGTCAGCCCCTACTCAGGTAGGCCGCCTGCCGCCCGCACCCCCGCACCCCCTCCGTGCCTAACCCCGCTGTCCCGCCGTTTAAAGGGGAACTCCACCCAAAAATCAGCATCGTTCACATCGCCTCTTACCCTGATTACACCTGCGCATGTGTCATAACCAAACCTCTCATCAGCACAAGGCAGCTGAAAGCAATGATGTCATAGGAATGTGACTCCTCCCCTTCTTAACACTGAAGTAAATGGAGGTGTCGCTTGAATTGGAGAATACTGTGTACTGGTGAAAAATCTGTTGAATTTCTGCGGTCAGTTATTTTAGTTTAGTCTGAACTCCAGCCAACTTTCCAGAGTCCATTCTCTTCAATAGGGCGCAGGGGAGGTGCTATACCTGTGTGACATCATCGTTTGGGGGTGGGGCACTGGACATTTAATATGGGCCAAAGTATTGTGACACATACATAAGATGGATACTTTACTCCTTAAGGCAAATGTGTCCATCATTACTCCTTATCGCATGATTTTTGGCTGCAGTTCCCGTTTAACCTCAACCACTTAATTTCAGAGAGACAGATTACGTTCTTGCATACAGTTCATTTGTTTAGTGTATGTGTGAGATATATATATATATTCTTACGTAAAGTAAAGGGAGAGAGAGGGGGTTGATGGAGAGGGAGGGAGGGTGGAAGAGAGGGAGTGAGATGGAGGGTGGGAGAGAGGGAGAGAGCAGAAGGGAGAGGGAGCAAGAGAGAGAGGGAAGGAGAGGGAGCAAGAGAAGGAGGGAGGGAGAGACCAAAATGAAGCGAGAGGGAAGGGAGAGAGTGGGTGGCGAGTGGAAGAGAGAGGGAGAGAGAGAGGGAGTAAGAGGGAGAGCAAGAGCGAGAGAGCGAGAAGGAGGGAGAGAGAGAAAGTGAGTGAGAGAGAAAGAAAAGGAGGGAGAGAGAGTGAAAGTGAGTGAGAGAGAGAGAGAGAAGGAGGGATAGAGATTTGATGGCGTGAAGGTGGTGAGAGTGACAGATTTGAACCCGTATCCCCCGCAGGTGACCCTCTCCAGTCCCGCTCTGGGCTCTACCTCTGTGTCCTGCGCCTCTCTGATCCCCAGCCCCGCCCCCGACGTGGCCGACGCCCTGACCACCTTGTCAGGCCAGGGCAAAGCCAACGCCCTGCCTCCCCACCTCTTACCCCCCCTGCTGGGCCCTGGGGTTCTAGGTGAGTAAGACCTTCGTCCTGCTCACAACAGGGGTCTGAGACTGCAGTTCTGCAGAGGGCACAGTGCCTGCAGGTTTAACTCCAGTCCTGGAGGGCCGCAGTGTCTGCGGGTTTAAGTCCAGTCCTGGAGGGGGCGCTGTGCCTGCAGGTTTAACTCCAGTCCTGGAGGGCCACAGTGTCTGCAGGTTTAACTCCAGTCCTGGAGGGGGTGCTGTGCCTGCAGGTTTAACTCCAGTCCTGGAGGGCCGCAGTGTGTGCAGGTTTAACTCCAGTCCTGGAGGGCCACAGTGTCTGCAGGTTTAACTCCAGTCCTGGAGGGCCGCAGTGTCTGCAGGTTTAACTCCAGGCCTGGAGGGCCGCAGTGTCTGCAGGTTTAACTCCAGTCCTGGAGGGGGCGCTGTGTGTGCAGGTTTGACTAGGTTCTGCTAGGTTTCATTTTCACCTCAGGATCAGCAGCCAGTCCAAACCCAGGCAGCCAGGTGAGGAGAGTTACTGTAATAAAACTGCCCTGCTTGATCAGTTCAGATCTGAGTAACCAAACCCATTAACATGGGCTTACTGACCAATGCCAGTGCTGCAGGGCCCTTCTATAAGCCAATCAGGGGAATGAAGCTACTAAGAGCTGAAGAGCCCCACAGGGTCCCTGACTCACACACACACACACACCCAGACACATACACTCACACACTCACACTCGCTCTCACACACACACACAGTATCATTTTCTTTATTTCACTGGAGGATTAAAACCTCTTTCACAAATGATCAGGGACAGGAGCGGAGCAGTTAATGGGGCAGAAAATCCAAATGTGTAGCACCAGGAGAAACACGAGAATCTCGAGTAGCAGGCCAGACTGCGGAGACCGAGGCGTTCCGGTTCGGTCACTTCAGGAAATGAGCTGCAGTTGCCTTGATTAACGGGGTGAAAGAAAACCCCACTGAATATTTTCGGTTCATGAATTGAATTTCAGTTAATTTCCCGAATTGAATTAACCTAAGTGGCATTTCCTCAGTCCTGGTACAGTTAAACTGCGGGTAAAACCTGCTGTGAGAACTAACCTGATGGAGCGTCGTTTGTAGTTTAGCTCTGAATTGCGGAAGCCTAATCTTGCGTGCACCTGTGAAGTGAAGCTCGCCCTGTTTTGCAGGAGACCTGGCGGCGCTGGGCAACATGGGCGGCCTCCACGGCATGATGGGGGCCGGACCTCTGCTGCTGCCCCCTATGCAAGCCCCCGGGCTGGGCATGCCTCTACTCCAGGCCCAGGCTGCGGGCCTAAACCCTCTGGCCTGCCTGCTGAACAACCTGCAGGTACGCTTCCGTCCGTCCGTCCGTCCGTCTGTCCACCTGTCCACTCGGTCACCAGCAGCCACGCGGTGATCCGTTTCAGTCTTCCAGAAGAACCGGCTACTGAACCAGGGGCAAGGCCCGAATAATGACTTACAAATACTTTTAATCGGTTTGCACATGTGCAGACGCATAACGAGGTCGTGCATTTTAAACCACATATTCGCCCCAGCCCTGCTGTATAAAGTCGTCCTTGTACCATCACGTCTTTGTTTTTTTTTTAAATAAACTTTTTTGTGTTATGCTTTGTCACAGTACTGGGGGGTGAAATATAACGTAGCGTAGTGATTAGGGAACCGGGTATGGAACTGAAGAGGTTGCGGGGTTGATTCTCAGGTGGCTTTGTCTCCGTAAGCGCGAGGACTAAATTGCTCCAGTTATTAAAATATCCAGCCGTCTGAATGAAGCGTTTGTAAAAAATGAAATTAAAACCTGAACGTTGCTCTGAGAAAATGCCTGCTGAGCACATTAATGGGCGTGTAAGAGTGAAGTTACTGCACACTGAGTAGCCTTAAGCACACTGTAAGTACACTGTTAGATACGATGCGAAGGCTGTGTATGTACAGGTTATTACATCATACTTACAGCTGTGAAATCTGTTTCATGGGTGCATTTCGAATGCTCTCTCTGACTGCAGCGGCGTGATCATGTGACCGCAGGTACAAACGTGTGTAAGGGACACCTCAGTACCCCATTCCATTTTCCCCCAACGTAGTGTAGTCAGGTGCTGAAGTCCATTGCTTTCTGTTGATGCGTGCAGTGTGACGGTGTGTGTGTGTACATTACTGTCGCACTGTACCTGCTGTGAGGTCATACAGGTGTGGGAGGGGTTACTTGCTGTGAAGTGGGAGGAGTTATTCAAATTGATTTGTGATGTCATTGGATGATTTGAGTCCATTGCTCTCCTCTGTAGTTGAACATGGGCCCCGCCCTCTCCATGGGTGGGGAGAAGCCAATAGGAATGCAGGAAGCGACCAGCCCCGCCCCTCAGGACAACATTTCAGCCAATCAGCTGGCGCCGGAGCCCGTGCCGAACCCCAGCCACGCCTTAGGGCCCCAGCCGCAGCGTGAGGGGGCCCCCGGGGGCCTCCTGGACCCCTACAGCTCCTTCATGGACACCATCTACACCTCCTTCCTCCAGGTCAGCGGGCGGTCCCCCGAGGGGGCGGAGCCTACCCCAGCCCCGCCCCCCTCCTTCCCCGGGGAGCCGCCCCAGAACAGTGCCCCGCCCTCGCTCAGCCCCCGCCGGGCCTGCTCCCTGCGGAACCCCGACCTGTCCCGCCTCGGCATGGAGGCGGCCCAGTCGCCCGCCCGGGGCACCCCCAAACTGAGCGAGGACAGCTCCTCCACGCCCCCGCCCCTGAGCCAGCGCAGCGAGCCCCCGGCCCCGCCCGCTTTCCCCGAGGAGGCCAAGACGGACTGCGGCTCCGCCCACCCCTACAGCAACGGGCTGCCGTCCGAGGGGGAGGGGCAGGGGCAGGGGGAGGGGCCACAGGGCTACCACGGGCCCCCGGAGGGAGTCAACGGCACAGAGAACCACATGGGGCCCCAGGACACGCAGGGAGAGAGGGTGAGTGTGTGTGTGTGCGTGCGTGCGTGCGTGCGTGCAAGCGAGCGTGTGCGTGTGTGTGCACGTGCGTGCGTGTGTATGTTATGTCATAGTGTCCTGTCTGACACCCCCCACCCCCCCTGTCTTTCAGGGACCCACCGTCAGACCTGGGGGAGCCAGGAGGGGCAGGAAGAGAAAGCAAGTGTAAGTCACATGACCTGCCCTGACCAATCAGGTGCACCGTTACTGATAACTGATCATATCCGTACATTTGTGGTATAGTAGTGGTGTAAAATGTGAAGACCTTTTAGGATAAAGACCCTGAGGCTTGTAGGGCGGAGGTGTGGATCTGATTGGATGTTGTAGGTCCAGTCATTTCATAGGTAACAGTGCCAGCGCCTCTTTCTCCTGTGACCACACCCACTGGTGTCCTTGAGAGTGATGTCTGGTGTATGTGTATTAGGTTGCCAAGGGAACCAGATGTCTCCAGGGAGATGGATACAGGTGTTTCAGAGGAGCCCATGGCCACGGTGAGATCCCCAACCTACACCCAACCCCACCAACCTACACCTAACCTACACCCAACCTCCCCAGCCTACACCCAACCCCACCAACCTCCACCTAACCCCCATCAACCTACACCTAACCTACACCCAACCTCCACCTAACCCCCATCAACCTACATCTAACCTCCTTCAATGTACACCTAACCTACACCCAACCCCCCCAACCTACACCCAACCACCACCAACTTACACCCAGCCTACACCCAACCCCCACCAACCTATACCCAATTTTCTTCAATGTACACCTAACCTACACCCAACCCCCACTAAACTGTACCCAAACTACACCCAACACTCATCCCACTCCCTACCAACTCAAACCCCCAACTCACTCTCCATGCGGGAACAGTCACTGTCTGTTAAAGCGACATGCATTTACCTAAATATTTAAATCTGGGTTCTGAACCTCACGTCCTGGAGAGTTTTTGCATTTTCTTTCGTTCGGCAGTCAGGTGAGAGAGAACCTCTCGCTTATACAAATCGCTGAAAACCAGCAGACGCTGCAGCCCTCCAGGATTTGAGTTTGAAATCCTGATTTAAAGTGAGGCAGTATTTAACCTGTTCAAACTCTGCTTGGAGTCGTACCAGAGCATGCTTTAAATTCAGGAAGAGAAACATCAGGAAAATTATTTCTGATGGCCCCGAATTCTGCAAAACTTTGGCAGATTATTTCTGACTATATTCAGAAATATTTTGCACGCATTAAAAGGTGATTAGTTTCTTCCCCGAGAGGTCCTGTCGTCGTGGTAATGATAACTTTTTAACGTAACCCTGACGACGCGAGGAGAGTCTGCAGTGCCACACAGGGACTCCTTACGGAAGACTGAAAAGTGTGCGGCGTTGCCACAGCAGTGAGGTGTGGTGCCAACGTGCCGACGCTCTCTACCCAGCGCTGTCAGCCTGAAGTCTCTCTACCCAGCACTGTCAGCCTGAAGTCTCTCTACCCAGCGCTGTCAGGCTGAAGTCTCTCTACCCAGCGCTGTCAGGCTGAAGTCTCTCTACCCAGCGCCGTCAGACTGAAGTCTCCCTACCCAGCACTGTCAGCCTGAAGTCTCTCTACCCAGCACTGTCAGACTGAAGTCTCTCTACCCAGCGCTGTCAGACTGAAGTCTCTCTACCCAGCGCTGTCAGCCTGAAGTCTATCTACCCAGCGCTGTCAGACTGAAGTCTCTCTGCTGTTTCTCTCAGACTGAAGTCTCTGCTCTTTCTCTCAGACTGAAGTCTCTGCTGTTTCTCTCAGACTGAAGTCTCTGCTGTTTCTCTCAGACTGAAGTCTCTGCTGTTTCTCTCAGACTGAAGTCTCTCTGCTGTTTCTCTCAGACTGAAGTCTCTGCTCTTTCTCTCAGACTGAAGTCTCTGCTGTTTCTCTCAGACTGAAGTCTCTGCTCTTTCTCTCAGACTGAGGTCTCTCTGCTGTTTCTCTCAGACTGAAGTCTCTGCTCTTTCTCTCAGTCTGAGGTCTCTGCCGTTTCTCTCAGACTGAAGTCTCTCTGCCGTTTCTCTCAGACTGAAGTCTCTGCTCTTTCTCTCAGACTGAGGTCTCTACTCTTTCTCTCAGTCTTGGGGCCCTTACCCCGCCAGCCAGCCGCTCAGCTCCTCAGCTCCTCACACGTTAGTGCCCAGAGCAGATCGGGCTACGGCTGTTCTGTTAGGGGACCAAAACGCTGCACTGTGGGAAGAGGCAGAGCGCCGATGTGCTTACCCTGGGAGGTTTTCTGAATCCTTCCCGCTGTGTTCGGCTCCTAATCTGCAAGGCTAGGGCTCCGGCCCGTTTAATGGAGTTTATTCAGGAAATGAACTGAAATTAAATGCATTCATCAAAAAAAAGAACATCATGGGTATTTTCCAATTTGCAATAAAATCTTTGTTCCCTGAATTAACTGCTTTGAAGACGTATTGACCTCCAACCCGGTATAACGTGTTAGTCATATTGTAGTGAATACTGTTGAATTACTGTTTTAATCCTAGTGGGTTTACATATCACTAATGTTCTTGTGTGTGTGTCTGTGTATGTGTATATATTTCAGATGGTGCTACAGAAGCCGGAGAGATCGGTGAAAAGCAAGAGGAGGAGGGTGTTCAGATAGCGGCCATCTTTGAACCCTGTCGACACCAGCGCTACGGCAGCCCTTCCCACAGTCCCTCCCCTCTCCATTCATTACGAATCTGAGCCCCAGAGGGTCACTGAGCCCTGGACACTCTCTAGATGTTCCCGTGACAACCCGCCGTCCGCAGCGCCGCGCTTCTCATCCCCAGGGGCATTTACCCGGCCCTCCAGTAACCCTGGACCTTCTCAGCGTTAGAATATCGCCAATGTGTGCATTAGACTTGAATTCAAAGAAAGCATTAGTGCGTTTTGTGTGTGCGCGAGTGCGTGTGCTTGTGTGCCTGTGTGTTTTCAGGTTTAGGTCCCCCCACGCTGTGCCCTGTGTGAGCTGTGTGGTTTACTGAGGCTGGCTGCAGTCCAATCCGACAAGCAGGAGCGTCCATCGCGCCTAATGGGGATTTGCTGCCACCTACTGGCCAACCGCATAACGACACATAAATAAATATTCACGAGTTAGCAGGAAATGGGGGTGTACAGGGAGGGAGGGTCTGGCTTGGGGGGTGGGGGTGTTCAGTCCTGGAAGGGCCTCAGTGTCTGCTGCTTTTCAGCACTTGTGTGTTTTACTTCCTCGTTGAAGACGAGCCTGGTTTCCAAGGTCTGTATCGGCCGTTTGAAAGGAAACCCACAAAAAAAAAAAAAACTACTTTCAGACACAGCAGCTGTCTGGGTCTGGCATTGAGATCCCTGACGAGGGTGCAGCAGTGTGGTTTCTCCGCCAGCTGAAGGTCTCTCGCTCCTTTTCCCAAAAGCAGTCTCTAAGCTGCTCATTGGGCCACAGTTCGTACGTTAAAAAGCAGTTCCCCTTTCATCCCGAGTGGCTCAACTCTTCAAATGACATTTTCCTTCTTCCATTACATGACATTACAGGCATTCAGCAGATGCTCTTATCCAGAGCGACTGACACAACCAGCCCGGCTCTTTCAGGTAGTCCCTTACAATACGTAACAGAACGGGCCACCTCCTACTGAACAGTGTCCCACAGCCACAGACACGCTGCTCTAACTGCTACACACAGCGAGTCAGTTACCGTGGGTGTCTGTGGCTGACTGCCAGTCCCCTACCACCATAGGCACCAGTTACTGACCGTATTTAAGTAATAAAAGTAATAATGAAGCAGATTATGCAATTTTTACTATTGGATTTTGTACATATGTACAGTTTTAGTATTTTATTTTGTACACTTTTTTTTTTATTTTTAGAAATAATGGTCATTTGTAAAGTATTACTCCCTCAAAACGCCCTCCCTCATATTTACAGTTTTTTTTTTTTGTTTTGTAAAGAAAATACTTTTAAAATTGTGAACTGTAGCTTTGTTTTTATATGGGAGTTTTTTTATTTAACAGATTAAAATGTTTACCAAAAAAGCACAAGCTCTGCGTTTTGTCTTCTGTCAGAAGGAAAAGTCCAGCGTGTGGATAAAGCACATTTATTTCAGGTTCCAACACCAGTCTAATGTACAGTCCAGTCCATCGTAGGCATTGACTAAAGCAAAGTTATCTGCAGCGATGGGAGAATCGGGCGCCGTGACGACAAACGGGCGGAGCCAATTACGCCATCTGCAACCGGCCGATTTGAACCAATCGATGAACTCTGATTGGTTCAAACGCAGCAGTGACTGGCAGATTGGCAGCCCCACCCACAATTGCTTCCACGCCACCTCACTCTCCCACCCCTGGTTATCCTGTGGCAAATCAGTCAGATACAAGAAGCAATGAAAATATTTTAAGGTATACAGGCGTATTTACAAGCATCTGTTCCTGCCCCGCCCCACCCACGCCCCAACAAGGCCCAACAACCAGCGGGTACTGTGCGCTCGAACGTTACCTCTTCAGTTAGTGGACGTATTTACCCATGATGCACTCCTGTACAAACAGCCTGGATGACTTTGCCCCTCAGAACCGCCCCTGTGGGCGGGGTCTGGGCACTCTGACAGGCGCGTGAAAACCACGCCCAGCTTTGCTGTACAAGGGCCTGGACTGAGAATGGTTTACACCAGGCGGCTATATTAAAAGACCTGGTGGAGGATACAGAAGAGGAGGCCTGTCCTGGTTCAAGGGTACTGTAGTGTGGGAGCATTTGGTCTTGTTTGGTTTTTTCCTACATTCCAACTTTGCAAAAAAAACATCAAAAAAAAGGCGGAGGTGGAGAAAAGGGCTATAGGAGAGGAGAAAGGAGAAGATTACTCTCCTGTTTCCCCCTCCTCCTCTTCCTCTACTTAGAAAGTGGAAGAGCGACAGGTTTATTTGGACAGTTTCTTCATCCTCTGGTCCAGCGCTGAGAAGTTCTCCTCGATCGCCTTCAGGTTCTCCTTCATCGTCTGCTGGACCTGAGGGGGCGGGACCAGGCACTTTTACACAGGCAGCCCCGATGTCAATCAAACCCACCAACCAATGCTTGGTTTCTGTACAACAAGTTTTCACCCAGCGTTTCACAGACAGTCAGGTGAAAAACTAAAGGCATGATAGGTTCATTTTGGGGAAAAGGGGCTCATCCAATCAGGAAAGCACAGATCCCTCTGTGCTGCATCGTGTGCAGCTCAAAGTGGGGTTTTCTGACCCTGAATCCTGCTGGTAGTGGCTGAGGCAGGTGAAAACAGGCTGTGAATGGAACTGGTAAATAGAATGGAAAAGAGCTAAAGGGCTCGAGTATTTCCTCTATGTGCATGACTCCTGTGGAGAGATATGAGTGTGTGCCTGTGAGAGCAGTAAGAACAGAATCATGAGTGTGTGCCTGTGAGAGCAGTAAGAACAGAATCATGAGTGTGTGCCTGTGAGAGCAGTAAGAACAGAACCACGAGTGTGTGTCTGTGACAGCAGTAAGAACAGAATTGTGTGTGTGCCTGTGAGAGCAGTGAGAACAGAATCATGAGTGTGTGCCTGTGAGAGCAGTAAGAACAGAATCATGAGTGTGTACCTGTGAGAGCAGTAAGAACAGAACCACGAGTGTGTGTCTGTGACAGCAGTAAGAACAGAATCATGAGTGTGTACCTGTGAGAGCAGTAAGAACAGAATCATGAGTGTGTGTCTGTGAGAACAGTAAGAACAGCATCATGAGTGTGTACCTGTGAGCGCAGTATGAATAGAATCATGAGTGTGTGTCTGTGAGAGCAGTAAGAACAGAATCATGAGTGTGTACCTGTGAGCGCAGTATGAATAGAATCATGAGTGTGTGTCTGTGAGAGCAGTAAGAACAGAATCATGAGTGTGTACCTGTGTGAGCAGGGAGGCGTCGTCTTTCAGGGAGTTATTGATCATCTGCTGAGTGGTGTCCAGGTACGTCAACAGCGAGCCAAACTGCATGGCTGAGAGAGAGAGAGAGAAAGTATTTTATTACTTATACAGATACAACAGTGCCTTTGGAAAGTGTTACTATATGCAACCAATCTGATCTACAGAGCTAGAATCACATAGGTATCTGTCAAAAAATTGCTAGGATGGTGGAGGGAGGTGTGTATGTAGTGTAAGATGGACGGAGGAGTGGTGGTGTAAGAGGGGACAGGTGGAGGTGGTGGAAGATGAGACAGGTGGTATAAAAGGGGACATGTGGAGGTGGTGGAAGAGGGGACAGGAGGAGGTGGTGGAAGATGAGACAGGTGGTATAAAAGGGGACAGGTGGAGGTGGTGTAGGAGGGGACAGGTGGAGGTGGTGTAGGAGGGGACAGGTGGAGGTGGTGTAAGAAGGGACAGGTGAAGGTGGTGTATGATGGGACAGGTGAAGGTGG
Source organism: Anguilla rostrata (assembly GCF_018555375.3). Lineage (NCBI taxonomy): Eukaryota > Metazoa > Chordata > Actinopteri > Anguilliformes > Anguillidae > Anguilla > Anguilla rostrata. The sequence goes on from NC_057945.1 coordinate 3,934,232, forward strand.
TGTAAGAGGGGACAGGTGGAGGTGGTGTAAGAGGGGACAGGTGGAGGTGGTGTAAGAGGGGACAGGTGGAGGTGGTGTAAGAGGGGACAGGTGGATGTGGTGAAAGAGGGGACCGGTAGAGGTGGTGTAAGGGGACAGGTGAAGGTGGTGTAAGAGGGGACAGGTGGAGGTGGTGTAAGAGCGGACAGGTGGAGGTGTTGTAAGGGGACAGGTGGAGCTGGAGGTGGTGTAAGAGCGGACAGGTGGAGGTGGTGTAAGAGGGGGCAGAGGTGGAGCTGGAGGTGGTGTAAGAGGGGACAGGTGGAGGTGGCAGTACCTTGCTCATGCAGCTCTTTCTCAGCGATCAGCCTCTGCACCACCTGGGGGAGAGTGGTTGCCATGGAGTCCCACTTCTGGGCGATGTCATAAAGCTGCGACACCTGAGAGAAAGAGGCCGAGTTCAACACCGCGCACTCTGGGTGTGCAGCGCACTCTGGGTGTGCTCAGGACCGCGCACTCTCTGTTCTTAGCATACTGACTGTGACATACGAGTATGCAGTATCCTTCTAGTGCGTAGTGGGTTCATTCTGAGTATGCGAAAAGTGCCTGGATGTGTACTAGTGAGACGCAGTCCCACAGTTCGCTGTAAAAGCTATTACCAGCCAATCCTGCAACGACCCCGATGTTAATGGGCGTTGCTAATATTGAAGTGGCTATCCTTAATTTTTTTGGTTTTGGCAGATTTGGCGACATCTGTGATGACTAGTGGTCAGAAAAGTTTTTTTCACACTTCACACTTTGTTCTATTCGAAACAAAGATACAACTAGAAGCACATCGAGTGCTTATTTTTCTAAGAAGATAATCCAGCCGTAACATATTTCAGAGAAAGAAGACCAACAATTTCGTCAGACACTGTCATTTTGAGCAACATTTCAAAACTGATTTTAAAGAGGCTTTTTGGATTTTACGCCCTTGCTCTTTTGCATTCGGCATGAAAGTTCCTGTGCGTGCGTCATCACATTTGAATACTAGGCGGGGTTGTTACACCCGACACCACCAGTGTAAAACAGCACATAGAGGAGTGATTACAGAACGCAAACATGCTGAATCGATATCGCTACAAAAACGCCATTGTGAAAAGGTATCAAATATGGCATTTATTGATATGAAAAAAATATTGGATTGCCACTTTAACTGTACAAAGTGTAATTTCAATAAGCAATTTATAATTTATACAAAAACAGAAAATAGATACCTCCACAAATCTCAACAAGTACCTTTTCATAAATTACAGGAGTACAATCCAAATGATTTTAATAATCAAATAGTCAACTTTGTACATTAAAAAGGTCCATATTCCACAATACACATCTATCAACCTGCACTGTTGTGAGTGTAAAGGAGGAAAGCGTCACACACCTTGTTCTGCGTCTCAGCGTCCTCGATGGCCGACTTCTGCTTGGCGATCTCGTTCATCTTACCCAGGACGCTCTGGAAGAAACGGACATGCTCAGTACGATAGCCGACGGCCAGTAGGGGGCGCTCTTCCCTCTGAACCAAACTGAAATCTGCAGTGCTCATAGCAGTGCAAGGCGCAAGATCAGGGGAGGGGAACTCCAAGCCTGCTGGGTCATAACTGCTTCTGGTTTTTGTTTCGTTCGTCTGGGTCAGTTAGCTAATGGTTGTACAGACCCAGGTTCACACACCGATTAGCACACTGTAAAATGTTGGACACAAGAGCAGTCTTCACCAGTTATTCATGAGATCATCAGTAAATGTGAATGACATGAGAGATCATAGAAACAACTGGCTAAATGATCTCATTAAGAGCTGTTCCCATGAAATCCAGAAACAGATACGTCGCCGCGCCCTGCCCCCCCCCCTCGTCTCACAGATACCCCAGGTCCTGACCCGCTGTGGAAATGAACAGATCCCATGAAAGTTTTGGAAGGATTATGTGGTTTTAAGCAAGATATTGAGTCCACCACTGGCTGTTGGCTGCCTGTGCATTTTGCACAGCCACCTGTACACCCCACCCCCCCTCACCTGCAGCCTGGCCTCCACCTGGTCCAGAGTGGCCAAGTCCAGCACCCCCACCCGAGCCTGCAGCAGATTCATGGTTTCCTGAGAGAGAGAGAGAGAAACTACTGAACCCACAGACGCAACACACAAGAGAGGACAGCACTGGGCTCCCCCTGACTCACCCAAACAAACCCACGCACGCACGCGTACATACTTACACTCACTCACTCACACACTCACACTCGATGGATTCATTCATGTTGAATTGACTCATTAAATGAAAGCGCTATTGGCAAAACAGTGGAACCCTCAGGAACATCAAAGACCTGCTGATTTTTCCTAATAAGTAACACAACATCAGGTGCGCTTTTGAAAAAGCTTTATTAGTCACTGGGTTCTGAAACACTGACACTGCAAAGTAAATGCTCATGAGCCAAACCTTAGGCTTTATGTTAAAGGAAGAATGATAAAGGTGTGTGTGTTTCCACCTTGTGTTTTAAACACTGTGAACGAACAGAGGAGACTCACCATCAGACTGCCTGCCTGCAACCCAGCAACCAGAGGGCTCTAGAAAACATGGAGAAAATGTTATGCTCATACTGGCTCTGATTATAAACCTTCAATCAACACGTTACTGTCCTGCTGGCTCTGATTATGAACCTGAAATTAACACATTACTATCTTGCTCGCTCTGATTATCATGTTAAATCAACACATTTCTCTTATACTAGCTGTGATTATAACCTTAAATCAACACATTACTGTCCTGATAGCTGTGATTATCATGTTAAATTGCTGTTGGATTTCATTATCATCTGAAATGAAAGCATTACTGTTCTGGTGGTTGTGATTATTACCTTAGCACATGACGATACTGTTGGCTGTGTGCGTGTCCCTGTGTATGTATGTGTGTTTGTTTGTGTGTGTGTGTGTGTACGTGTGTGTGTGTCTGTACATGCGTGTCTGCGTGTGTCTCTGCGTGTCTGTACATGCTTGTGTGTGTGTGTGTGTGTGTTCGCATGTGTGTAGGCAGCAGTACCTGCTTATCTGGGCAGGACCCCACTGCTGTCTCCAGCTCTGCAAGACGCTTTTCCAGCTCAGCCACCTGCAGTCAAAATGAGGAAACACATCAGTACACAGAGATATACCACACCACAACCTAGCATATACCACAACCTAATGTATACCACAACCTAGTATATACCACAAACTAATCTATACCACAACGTAATCTATACCACAACCTAGCATATACCAAAACCTAATCTATACCACAACCTAACATATACCACACCCTACTCTATACCACAACCTAGCATACACCACAACCTAATGTATACCACAACCTAATATATACCACAAACGAATCTACACCACAACCTAGCCTATACCACAACCTAGCATATACCACAACCTAATTTATACCACAACCTAATCTATACCACAACCTAATCTATACCACAACCTAGCATATACCACAACCTAATCTATACCACAACCTAGCATATACCACAACCTAGCATATACCACAACCTAATCTATACCACAACCTAGCATATACCACAACCTACCATACACCACAACCTAATGTATACCACAACCTAATATATACCACAAACTAATCTACACCACAACCTAGCCTATACCACAACCTACCATACACCACAACCTAATGTATACCACAACCTAGCATATAACACAACCTAATGTATACCACAGCCTAGCATATACCACAACTTAATGTATACCACAGGCTAGCATATACCACAACCTTAGGTATACCACAACCTAGCATATACCACAACCTAATGTATACCACAGGCTAGCATATACCACAACCTTAGGTATACAACAACCAAGCATATACCACAACCTAATGTATACTACAGGCTAGCATATACCACAGCCTACCCTATACCGCAACCTAATGTACACCACAACCTAGCCTATACCACAACCTAATGTATACCACAACCTAGCCTATACCACAACCTAATGTATACCACAGCCTAGCCTAGCCTATGCCACAAACTAGCATATACCACAACCGAAATGTATACCACAACCAAGCATATACCACAACCGTAATGTATACCACAACCTAGCCGAAACCACAACCTAAGGTATCCCACAACCTAGCATACACCAAACTCTAGCCTATACCACATTGTAGCTTATTTGGCCCCGCCCCGCCACCCTGCCCCGCCCCACCCCGCCGCACCTTGGCAGACTCAGAGAAGCGCTCCTGTTCAGGCCGGCTGTGCAGCTCGTACAGCACCACGCCGTCCGGCCCTTTGGCCCCGCCCCCCTACCCTGCCCCGCCCCGCCCCACCCCGCCCCGCCTCCCTGCCCCGCCCCTCCGCACCTTGGCAGACTCAGAGAAGCGTTCCTGTTCAGGCCGGCTGTGCAGCTCGTACAGCACCACGCCGTCCGGGCCTTTGGCTCCGCCCCCCCGGCCCTCTCCGGCAGATCCCCCGCGGCTGCCTCTCGCCACCTCCAGCTGCGTGAGCAAACGCCTGGGGGAGGAGCACACGCTGCTCAGCAACAGCCAATCATCAGCCCTGTATCTACCCCTCCCTCCAGCTATCGCTCCATCCACCCCTCCCTCCCTCCCTCGCTGTCTATCTACCCCTCCCTCCAGCTATGCCTCTATTCACCCCTCCCTCCAGCTATCCCTTTATCCACCTCTCCCTCCCTCCCTCGCTCTCCATCTACCCTCCCTCCAGCTATGCCTCTATTCACCCCTGCCTCCAGCTATCCCTCTATCCACCTCTCCCTCCCTCCCTCACTGTCTATCTACCCCTCCCTCCAGCTATCCCTCTATCCACATCTCCCTCCCTCCCTCGATCTCCATCTACCCTTCCCTCCAGCTATCCCACTATCCACCTCTCCCTCCCTCAATCTCCATCTACCCCTCAATCCACCCTTCCCTCTCTCCATCTCCATCCACCCCTCCACCCACCCCCACCCCCTCACTCACTTGGCGAGCGCTCCGTCGGGGTCGGCCAGGTTGATGTGGGCCTGAGGCCCGAGCAGAGCGTCCAGGTGAGAGGAGACCAGCTGCTGTTTGAGCTGAGCAGCCTGCTGGGCCAGAGCCACAGGAGTGAGCCTCTCCTCCACACTGCTGTCCCGCGTGCTGGCCTGGGGACGAGCACGGAGCACGCTCAACACCAGTGTATAGTCAACACCAGCTCACACTCAACACCAGCATACGCTCAACACCAGCACACACTCAACACCAGCACATACTCAACACTCAACACCAGTCCATACTCAACACACTCAACACCAGTGCTCTCACAGCATACACTCAACACCAGTGCATACTCAACACCAGCTCACACTCAACACCCACTCAACACCAGCACATGCTCAACACCAGTGCATACTCAACACCCACTCAACACCAGCACATGCTCAACACCAGTGCATACTCAACACCAGCTCACGCTCAACACCAGCGCATACTCAACACACTCAACACCAGCGCACGCTCAACAACAGCGCACGCTCAACACCAGCGCATACTCACACTCAACACCAGTGCTCTCACAGCACACACTCAACACCAGCGCATACTCAACACACTCAACACCAGTGCTCTCACAGCACACACTCAACACCAGCGCATACTCACACTCAACACCAGTGCTCTCACAGCACACACTCAACACCAGCACACGCTCAACACCAGCGCATACTCACACTCAACACCAGTGCTCTCACAGCACACACTCAACACCAGTGCATACTCAACACACTCAACACCAGTGCTCTCACAGCACACACTCAACACCAGCACACGCTCAATACCAGCACATACTCAACACACTCAACACACACTCAACACCCACTCAACATCAGCACACACTCAACACACGCTCAACACGGGCTCACACTCAACACCAGCGCTGCTGCTGGAGCTCTCACAGGTCACTCAGAGCCCAGAGGGGCGGGGCTGACCTGGATAGACTCCACCTCCTGGCTCAGCTCCTGGATCTCGTTCACCAGCCGCTGGTACTTCTGCTGTGGGGTCTCTTTCACTCCACAGCCCTCAGCCAGCTGGGGGGGAGGGAGAGAGAGAGGGGGAGAGAGAGAGAGAGAGAGAGAGGTTTTACACAAACACACACACACGCACACGCCCGCCCAAACACACACACACCCACACACACACAGTCTAATTGCATTTTCCAGGAGGGCAGGTTTTTTCCCGGCATAGAGAAATCTGAGGTGGGGACCTCAATCAAATTTTGTGCCACCTCCACCACCACAGCGCGTAACATTCTGTGTAAAAACACAGAATCTTGCATCAACTGACTATCACAGTCAACTTTGCAGATATGGCCCGTATAATACATGACTTTTTTAAAAAAAAATTTAAATTTTTTTAAGAAAGCGAGTTCGCGAGGAGAATGAAGAGAGCCGGTGAAAAGACAGCACAGTATCACCTGATCATTACCGACCTTCAAAAAGCACAGCTCACATTACTGACAGGTTAAAGTACCAGCAGCCCTGCCTCATTCTGAGCCAGGAAAGGTCCTGCAGGGACTGACTGACGGCTGCGGGGGGGGGGGTCGGTACTCACAATCTCATACTCTCCAGACTCGTAGCCCACTCTCCTGCTCTTACTGATGCGGTCCGAGAAGTCTGCAAGAAAGGGACAAGAATAAGCTCAATATAACAGCTGCTGACCTCTACATCACCACAAGAAATTCCACAGGTGACTCTTAATAACAGGTAAACCATAATCACAGGTGACCCTTAATCACAGACACAGGTGCCCCTTAATCACAGACACAGGTAATTCTTAATCACAGGTAAACCATAATCACAGGTGACCCTTAATCACAGACACAGGTAACCCTTAATCACAGGTAAACCGTAATCACAGGTGACCCTTAATCACAGACACAGGTAACCCTTAATCACAGAACCCTTAACCCTTCATCACAGGTAGCAGGGATGTAGATACACACCGAGCCCCTTGGTGGTGACCCGCTTGTCCTTGAACTTGTCATAGGCGGCGTTGGGGTTGACCACGATGCGCTCCACACTGTCACTGCACAGCTCCTCCTGCAGCACACACACACACACACACAGGGATATGAGACAGTCTGCACACACACACACACACACACACACACACACACACACACAGGGATATGAGACAGTCTGCACACACGTACACACACACACACACACAGGGATATGAGACACACAGTCTGCACACACGCACACACACAGGGATATGAGACACACACACACACCCACACAGGGATATGAGACACAGTCTACACACACACACACACACACACAAATATGAGACACAGTCTGCACACACACACACACACACACACACACACACACACACACACAGATATGAGACACACAGCCTGCACACACACACACACACACACACTACAGCACTCAGAGCCCCTCTGGGTCTCTCTGGCCTCGCTGAGCAGCTCCTGTATTTAGAGGTTTGGACTCAATCAACACTCGTCCTCCATTTTAACCCTCAATTAAGCGGAAGCCTCTGCAACAGTCTTCATCTCAAACACAGCTTTACGGGGTCCACGGTCACCAAAGGCACACTATGCAGGATGCTCCAGTGTTTACAATCAAAGAAGTCTCTTCTGTCTCAAACCCCGCCCACTCACCACATGTACCCAACTTAGCCACAGCTACCTAACGTAGCTAGCAGTTAGCTGGATAGCTAGTGGTAATGTTACACACTAAACATAACATAAAACAAACCAACTCAGTGCCACTTTTCATCCCCTCGGCGAACTTCAGCTGACGCCACCGAGGAAAAGCACTTGCGTGGTTAATTCTATGACTCAAACGAGCCCTGTCGGCTTGTCTTTTTGCTTGGGTGTATCTTGGGCTTCTAGTTAGCTGGCAACAAACACTTTATAATATTTCTGAGGTAAAGATACTGCATAGTGTGCCTTTAACCATAAAGCAAAACCATGTGTGAGGCCCACTTGTATAGATTTTCCATGTCAAAGTTAAAGATGAATGTTGACAGAATCCAAGCCCGAGCACCCAGGAGTGACGAGGCGTGGATTCACGAGACTGAATGAAGCTCGTAACAGTTTCTGTTGGGCGAAGCGAGAGACGAGCTCTGCGGCACAGGAGGACCCGGGGCAGCCCTGAACGACCGCAGGATAATCGCCATTCGCTGATCGGCAGAGATTTCTGCGCGTGATTTCTGCCAGTGATGTTCTGTCAGACTGGATGAATCAGGGAATCAGTACTTCCACAACAATGAAACACAAACACACACACACACACTCAAAAGCTCCACACAGAAACTTAACACAACACGAGAAGCTCGCAGGCACAACAGAAAGACAGAGCAGAGACACACAGGCAGCAGGTACGCTCAAAACAAGCACATGCGCAGTGAGAGGGGTTAGTGTGATAGCCCAAAGCAAATGCATTTTACTACATTTTAGCAGATTGAGATTCTATGAAAGATTAAAATCTAATTTAGAAGGAGGGGTGTTATTTCTTGTCAGCTGTTATGCACGGTGTGATCCACAATTCCGTTCAGACACAAGGGGAACACCAGGGGGAAACACTGCCCCCTGCTGCCCAGGTGTCTGAACTGAGTAGTGTCCATCACAAGCCCCTGTTCCACCGCCATGCCGCGAAACCGTAACCACGGCGATCCGGATGCGTTTCCATTGGCAACAGAAGCTTACCGTGAATAGTTCTCGGAACTAAATTATGCCAGAGAGGTACCAAAAAAAGGTACTGGGAGCTATTAGGTGGAGATAGCAGTCCTGTACACTGCAAACGTGTGAAAGCGAGAAAACAAACCGCCATTTAAAAAAAAAAATTTTTTATTTTATTTGAAAGAAATTAATTTAGGACAGCCTTACCAAACAAAACTACATGCAAGACTGGACTTGGTCACCAATAGCTTTTACTTGCAGTACATACTTTTGGCCTATAGCATTAGGGACGACTAAAAACAAACTTTGCATACAAAGAAATATAGCTGAACAGGCGAGTCTGTCTCTGGTGCTTTAAAGCATAATGTTAAGGTTTCAATTTAAGGATATACAAGAAAAAATGAGAGGTATGTGTCTGGAAAACACAGAAATCATTTGTTCACAAATTAGGCTATGGCTGGTTAAAATAATATTCCAGCAAGGATAAAACGTGTTTGTATAGTATGGGCATGCCCATACTTTTGTTACGTTTTGTTACCAATCCCTAACATTACTGACAATCGTAAACAATAGTAGTGGGGATTCTGTCAGTTGAATAATGCTTTAGCAGGTAGGCTAATAAAATAATGAAGACGGTGTACAGAGATTTCTTCGTAGCTAGCTAACATTAACGCATTTGACACATTGCTTTAACTGGTGTACTGCATACTGTATATCAGTAACACCACAGCGGTAAACTTACAGAGAAGAAAACGTAAATCCGTAGCTATAACTTGCGTAAAACCTTTGATATTAGTGCTTGCAATTCGATGCTACAGCACAGTTATTCCGAAAACCAGGCAAAGATATTAATCCAGATTTCACTTTCTCTCCATGCTCAGTGTAGGGAACATTCCCAGGCCTGTCTTTGAAGCTAGCTGCGTCTTCACCCTCGTGTTAAGACATAGTACATTAGCAAACTTTACAAAGCGATTCATAGTCGAGACACTTTCCCAAAATACCGTTTATTAAGGGAAGGTTAGACTATGTAAACAAGGATTTTTTCCCGCCAATTCCTCCCAAATTCTCATGGTCACGGTTCTCAAACTTCAATGGAAGCAGAAACCGGAACCCGATCCGGGTACTACAGAGGTTCCAGAGAGCTGTGGGAACGGAAGGCTCCGGAACTGTTCTGAGCGGTGGAAAAGGGGCCAAAGGCATCGGCACAGCGATTTACGAGACACACAGAGTACGGTGACAGGGGGATGGAGAAGCAGAGCTGGAACTGACAAAATGAAAGGGGTGAGGGAAGGAAGACAGCAGACAGGAAAAAGAACAGATGAGAGTATGAGGCAGGAGAGGGAGAGTCGGACTCTGGTGAAGCAGCTTTCAGTGCCAGCAACACCTCCAAAAACAGGTGCGGGTCACCGAGCTATATGCCCCACACTCATCTAAAAACCTTCAGATTTAGAGCAGATTTCACTGATATACGGTGCCATGAAAAAGTGTTTGGCCACTGACTGATTTCCTCTATTATAAGTCCTGACTTGAACCCTCCACAGATACTGTGGCAGGGCCTGAAACAAGCAGTCTATGCTCAAAAGCCAACCAATTTGGATCTTCTTTGCAGAACTGTCTGAATTAATTCCTAAAATTCCTCCACAGTGATGTGGAAGACCGATATCAAATTATAGGAAGTGATTGGTTGCAGTTATTGCTGCTAAAGGTGATGCAAATAATATACTTTTTCACATGGGTGATATGGCGATGGCTAACAATTTAAATAATAATGTCAAAAATGTTTTGTGTTTACTCAGGTTCCCTGTTTGTCACTGTTATTACATTTTAAAGATCTGAAACAATTCAGTGTGACAAATGTGTAATAACTGAAGAAATTAAGAGCAAGCAAACACTTTTTCACAACACTGTACCATAAGATCTGGTGTACGTGTCATTGATATACTGCAAGATCTAGAGTATATGTCATCTATATACCATAAAATCTGGTGTGTATGTCATTGATACACCATAAAATTTGGTGCCAAGTCATTATTGCTTAAACGCCTTTTCCTCCTTTAAAAAGCCGAAAGAATAATATTTCACAGTGCTAATAAGCTCATAGAAATCACAAATGTTTTGGTCATTGGTCCATGGACACTTAACACAGCTGCAGACCAGGGTACGACGGCCCTCCCAAAAAAAAGATCAAGACAAGGGGCACAAAATGGCCGCACACGGACAGACAGACAGACACACATGCCACTGGCTACGGTTAGCAGGAGGGAGTCCGGGTGGACCTTACCAGCTCCTTGGGTTTCCCAAGACAGTTAGAGAAAGAGAGAGGAGAGAGAGGAGAGAAAGGCAGGGGAGAGGGAGAGAGAGATACAGAGATTAACGTGGTTACAGTCACATGCCGTGCGTAAGGAGAGCAGGCAGCAGAGAGGAGGAGGAGTCAGTTTTTCCCGCCACCGCTGGGATGCCGACGCCCAGCTGAGATTAAGATCCGCCCCAGTCCACCCAACATTCTTTCTGTTTCATGATTAGGAGTGCTGATTGGCTGGAAAAGGCTGGTGCGCTATCATAAGTGTGTGTGTGTGTGGTGTGCGCTTGTGCATGTGGGGGGGTAGGGGGACAAATTGTTTAGGAGACAACTTTTCAAGTATTTTGTGAACAGAACCGTTGCAAAATGATTGCAATACGCAGAATTCGTCTCGCGGCACTGGCCTGTGGGGGTTACCCAGGATGCAGTGCAGTGGTTGAAGGTGTGACAGAAGGGGTGACCTTTCTGAGCCCCCAAAACAGAGGGATGGCAACTGTTCCTGTCACACTACGCTCCTGTTACAGACGCCCAGCTGAAACACACCTCTGGAACACTTTAACTCTTTAGATCCTGGTAATATTCAAAGGCCCTCCTGCAGACCCCTCAGAATTTAAAGGAAATGTGAAAGCATGTTACAGTCTGAATGCACAATTCATAATGAACAAACAATTCTGCCACGAAATTTGGAGTAAACAGATGCTTCTTTAAAAACTGTCAACAATATAGCTTTACAGAAATGAAATACACTAAAATATACTTCAATTGTTCACATTATTAAGGTCAGAAATTGACAACATTTGGGTAAATACTGACATTATTGCCACTCATATATTGCAATGTATATATATATATATATCATTTTAAATACTATATTGTGAAATACATTGTTATAGTTTCCAAAAAGTCATCATATTCACAGTATATTGCAGTATATAACATATACTACAGCATATGAAATGTTCCCCTTTGGTCCAAGAATTGTGCAGGCATCTAAAAGATCAAAGTCTTTCAAATAATTTAATAATTTAGGGATGCACAATAACTTTGGGGTCGTACTGTCTAATAATTGCTTAAAACAAACTGTCTGTATTGCCCGATGCCAAAACTACGGCCAATGAGGACAGATAAACATCTGACAGAGGCCCTAGAATGTCCACATGGTGCACCCCTATAATTAACACGTCTGTGGTGGAGGGGTGCCATAGAGATGCATGGACTAGAATGGAGTTTTTTCTTCAGCAGAACAGGGATGCACAGGGATGTGTGGCGTGTAGCTGGACTGTCAGATACGTACTGGGTTCTGTGCAAAGCCTCTTGCTCCACACAGCCCAGAGTGTGGGAAACTACAGTGGGGCCTACGGTCCAGCAGCTAGGCCGTTAGTGAGGGGAAGACACATGGAGCGTGTTAAGCAGGAGAGCTGTTAGTGGAAAGAGGCTCATGTACGTGCTCGCCAGCACACACACACACACACATGCATGCGCGCATACACACACGCACACACACACACACGTGCACACACATGCACGTACACACGCACGCACACACACTCTCCCTCTCTCATTCTCCTCTGACTGAGACTGGGCGTAGGTCTCTGTTGCGTGTGTCACCCGGATGGAACCAGCGATGGCAGGAGATGCCGCGATTTATAGTCCCAATACAAGCTTCTTAAAGCAGTTATTAATCAACAAATCGAGATCATAAACGGGGGGATAAGAATGGTTTTAAGAGCCAACATTACAGTGGCAAAGAAAGAAATGCCACACATCTGAATAAAACATAATTTTAAAAATAAAATCCAAAACTAGCACACCAAGGCAATGAATTCAATTCAATTTGGTAATGTGAGGATTAGAAACAAGAGGCATCATCAAATTAACAGTCAATTAAGCCTGATTAGAACAGCAAAATAAATCAAAAGCTGATTAAAAACATGCATCATTTCCAATGAAGCACTTTGGGGGTAAAAAAAGGACTCTTACTTGCACAAACTAGCGTCCCGGGTGGGTGGGGTCAGAACAGGTGGGAGGGGGAGTGGGGGCGGGACATGGGAGGTGGGGGGGGAAACACTATTAGGTTTAGTGTGTGTCAGTCAAACACACAGGTTAAACAGAAACACACACTCTGCAGGGACATGCACTCCAGTGGTCTTAGAACAGAGACGAGGTTCAGTGCACACACGGGCAAAATCATTTCTGCCCAGCAGGTAAAACTGAACACTTTTTCTTCCTGTTTGTTTACTAGTTAGCTACCTCCCACCGTGGGGTGTAACTAGTTTTGGCACTTGTCTCCTCACTGCAAGTCGCTCTGAATCAGAACGTCCGGTAAATGCCAGTAATGTATACATTTCTGGCCGAAAAGGGGCATTTCGCCAATTTTTGGCAGATCAGAATTTGACTCCGTCACAAAGTGGTAATACACCCAACAGCCACGAGTAAAGTGGAGGCACTTCCACAGCTGCTCAGGGTTCGAGTGCTGCTATGGGACTGTAATGCAATGCATGGCTGGGCCTGTGCACAGGGAGGACTACAGCAAGAAACAGTGAGCTTCACTAACAAGCGCAATGAGTGGAGACCGGGGGAGGGGGAGGGGCGGGGGGTCTGTGACAGTAACCCCCCCCCAGAGTTTACAGCGTGAAGCACCAGCGTGCAAACTATACGCTAATAGCTACTTAAAGCCTGTCGAGGAAAAAGCATTGGAAATTAGCATGAGCTACAACTTATTTTACAATGCATTAGGTTACTGTTTAATAAATATGGGTCTATGTCAATATGCATCTCACCACTAGGCAAATTTTAAATAAACACAATTCACTGAAATAAATTCCACACAATAATAATAATAATAATAATAATAATAATAATAATAATAGTAATAATAAATCCGAAATGACAACCCCAACCAGGGTCTGTTCAACAATTTCTCCAGCTAATACAGTAACAATCTACAGCAGAGGCTAATAAAGACTAACATTTATGGGCAGGGCCTATGGATCTGAAATTTATTTACATTTGCAAAATTCTGTCTAAATTGGCTTAATTGGCACCTGCCATACAAGTGAGTTCAGCTGTTAATTATAAAACCAAACATCCTTTGTGGAGTTGGAGCCAGGTGGGGTTCCAGATCCAGACTGTTAAGACTGTTGGGTTTGAAACCCCAGTGGAAGACGCGGCTGCTGGTCATGCTCTTTCTCTCTTTCCCAAACTCACCGACTCAAACTGGGCCTGGTCGTCCTCCGGCAGGTCGCTGGTCTCGTACACATCTGGCTCGTTAGAAGCCTGAAGAACAAACGTGCGATCCGTTAAGCCCAAAATAAACCGACCGCTTCACAAATCTCCTGCGCCAGGATGTGAGGCCTGGGGCTAACTGCACGGAAGAGTAAGACAGTGTTTCTAAATGCAGTAAAGCGGAAACATCAACAAATTTAACTTGGCGTTTAGTTTTTGTCTCGGTATTAAATGCAGTTTCCAAAATCCTGTCTTTGGCTAACAGAACCTCAAACTAAGGAGACGACAGCTTGTCTATATAAGACAATCGTTTTGTGATCTTTCAACAAAAAAAAATTAGACTATAACGTACTGTCACGGTTAAAATAGTCAATTCATTTGTGAGAACAGATGTACAGACAATAACGACCCAAAGTTGTCATTTTACAGTTTCAATGACAAACGCCCCTACTGAGAGACTGCGACATAACACCACAAAGTCAGAACAAATAAGGATTTAGGTAAGTTTCACATGTCTGCTTCAGTGTGCTCAACTCCCTTTTTCATTCCACTACTCCAATGGCACAGCCGGTTAGCAAGTAGCCAGATGCGGTGTTGTTTCCAGTAGTCCAGTGACGTTAGGCTACAGCAGCCAGCTGCACCATATGAGCGACCAACGCCCTGGCCGAGAGCAGTGAATCACAAGGCCTGTTTACATCGCTCGGCTAGGGATGCTCTGTTTTACGTTAGCAAGATCATTAGACACTTAGCCTGTTAACACGTTACGATAATTTGTGTTATTTAGATAACTACAAGTTACGTAAATTACCCAAGAAAATGCACCAAGCGCTAAATAAGTTAAATACTTTGTCATTGCCCACTAGACCGTCGATATGTATTCGTAGAGTAGTCTACACTACTAACATACAACTAGTTAGCCAGCTAGTCTACAGCTAAACAATTACATCGTAACCACCCATGCATTTTGGCTACATTCATTTATCAGGTTTGCTGGTGCTAAACTAGTCTAGACTAGGCTAAGTAGTGCAGCATTAACGTTCGCATGTGCTAACTGGCTAGTAGCTGACTAACAACGACAGTACAACGACAATGTTATTTTAGCAGCTGGCTGACTGAGAGCTCGTGTTTGCAAAAGAGGTGGTAGAATATTTGTTATCGCCAGGGTAGTGGCTGTGGCTACCTGCTAAATAGCTACCGTTAGCTGGCTAACAGCTAGCCTAGTTAGCGCTGTGTGTCACGTCGAAGCTAGTCTACCGTTAGCGGATCCGCCGCCAAGCAAAGTACGAGCCATTTTCTATTCAGTTTCCCTGATTTCATGAGAATCAACGCAACACATTTCAACCGCTAATGGCGATTAAACAACCACTTAAATATTGTCCTAATTGGTCAGCAGCGCGTCTGCTGTAGCGTTTATTTACTCACGATTCCTGGCAGGTTGGCATATTTGGGATCCGCCATTGCTGTAGCTACGATCCGTAGGAGAGTATGATAAAGAAAGGGGGAGCAGTCCTTGCGCTTTGATACAATAACAGGAGGTGGACTAGCAGCGGCGGCAGGTACAGCTAGTGTATTTTAATATACGCCAGGAGAAGTGTTTTGGCCGAGCATTAACTAGACCACATCTATGTAAAACCTGAATTTATCTATTGATGTATATTTCCCCCGCCGTTTGACAGCTGTGAATCCTGGTGAGCCGAGTAGCCGGTGATCTCGCGTTATCGTCCTCTTTCAGAGGGCGTGGAAAGGCTGAAATGATGTAATGACTGTCGTGGAGGACATTGGCAACTGTAGTTTCATGTACAAAGCGCAGTGAGCGATGCCCCCCTTTCGGTGAACAGTAAAACCACACTTGTTTTGTTTCATGGCTAGATAATATTGTTAGCATAACTCTTTGCAGTTGCGTGCATTGGATTTACAATTATCGTTATCGTCATAGTAAACAAATGTCTTGACGTTTACATAATAATATAGGCTACACATTATGTCTCCTTACATTCTTATACCTGCCAATGTGAAAAATCAGAGATGTACTCTGCTTTTGTGTGTTGTATTTATAATGCTATAGTTGCCTACAGATTGAAATATTAAGTCACGGTGAGGTCTGTTGTCACAGAAACCACGATTTATACGTACTTGACAATAGGGGGCACTATCGTGTTATGGGCGTGCGTCGTTGAAGATGTGACCAAACGCTGTTTTTTTTGTACAATTCACGTTATTTCAGATGTCCTATTTCAGATGTCCAAAGGAAAAATATATACTCTGCTATGCATTTCGCAACCTTTATGACTGGATTGTGCTTAAACGAATTACCATGTCAAACCAGGGCAGTTTGTGTGCGTTTAAAAACAATAGTTCAGGATGCTTGAAATGATCAAATTAGTTTATATAAGTCTGATTGTTGATTTAATTAGTAACCACATTTGACAACTAGCATGGGCAGCATTTAGTATCTGTTTTCAGCATGTATTTGATAAAGGTATTGCTAAAAAAAAAATCAATCAGGCATTTTTCGTGGGGACAGCTTTTTGATTAACATTTTGTTTATACTTTCAGAATAACTTGAATTTTTTTTTTTTTTTTAAGTTTATTTGTTTATTTAACAGGGGCCATGCACAACACAACTGTTGGGCCAGAGTTAGCTATATAGCTAATTTACATCTGCAGTCCCTGGGCAGGAAGATATTAAAAACAATACAGTACAATACAAACAATACAATACAAAAAATTAAAAACAATACAATTAGCAAAATTTAGAAAAAGTACATCACATATAAAACAACATCATACAAAATATACATTACATACTCTCCATGTTGGAAAACAGTTGGTTCCATACAAAGGTTTAGATAAGTGATCACATGATCGGTTTGTCTTGAGCCATTTTTTAAGTGTTGTTTTAAAAATACTGAACCTTGTGCATTCTCTGATACGGGTGGGAATTGAGTTCCATTTATCTGCTGCTCTGGCTGAAAATGTTTTCATAAATTTAGCCGAGCAGTCACCTCTGACGGATGCCCTGGTCTCCCTAGCATTGTTCCTGCAGAATGACACACATTGTTTAAGTTGTGGTGGCGTAAGATCATTAATTAATTTATACATCAGGCACATATCTGCAAAACAAAGAAAACTGTCAAAGGTCAATAAATTATACTTTTGAATGATGGTACAATGATGGTAGCTCCTTGGTTTTTTTTTTTAAATCAAAAATGTTCACAGATTGTTTGCAAAGAGTGTATAATGGTTTTAGCGTAGTCACTCCTGCCTGGGACCAGCTTGTTGCACAGTAAGTTAAGTGCGAGAAAATCATTGAGTGCATAAAGAGCTTAGCAGCGGCTAGAGGCAGTTGATGCCTAATATGTCTAAAATTCATTAGGCTAGCTCTGACACTTCTGGAGACCTTTTTTATATGTTTCTTAAAATTTAAGTTAGAATCAACAATTATGCCCAGATACTTGCAGTGCTCAGCAATATTTATTACCTCTCCTTTAACTAGGATGTCAGGTCGATGTGTGTCATTTCTCTTGATAGAAAAATACATGCCCACAGTTTTGCTCATGTTAAGGTTAAGACAACAGTGAGTTAACCAGTCTGATACTTTGTTCAATACTTCAGTGAGTTTGGAAGCAACTTGTTCTCTTGTTTTAGCATGGGTGTAAATAACTGTGTCGGCTGCGTACATCTGGATGTGGACCTCTGGGCAAATCAAGGGCAGATCATTAATGTATAAGCTAAATAGAATTGGTCCAAGGATCGATCCCTGTGGAACTCCAATGGTACAGTCAGAAAAAGATGAGCATGTGTTATTAATTCTTGTGCACTGTTAATTTAGGTATGACTCCATTCATGTTAATGAATTAGTAGAGAAATTGAACTTCAACAGTTTGGATAAAAGAACATTATGATTGACCGTATCAAAAGCCTTTTGAAGATCAAGGAAAACAGCACCAACAACACCTCCCCTATCAAGACTGGATTTAATTTGTTCAATAAAATAGCAATTTGCTGTCTCTGTGGAATGATGTTTCCTGAATCCCAACTGCATCAGATGCAGTGGGAAATGGCCATGGTTTAGATGGGCTATTCATTGGTCACAAATTACTCTTCCGGTTACCTTAGAAATAGCTGGGATACTGATAGGTCTGTAATTGGTTACATTGGTCGGATCGTCAGCCTTAAAAATAGGGGTTATTACTGCTGATTTCCAGGCATTGGGAAAATAACATTGTTTTATTGACAAGATGAGTGATGGGAGTACAGGGGACACTTTTGTGCTTCTTTACAAATGCAGGATCACAGTCACAAACATCTTTGGCCTTGGAGCTTTTAAACTGGCTCAAGGTTTTGGTTATAGAGGACTCTGAGACTTCAGAGATGTTAAAACCCAGGGAGATTATGATTTGGTGGTATAATGACCTTACTTCTTAAGTCAAAATCTCGTGCCAGTTCTTGAACTGAATATATAAAATAACTATTAAACACAGAAGACATTTGGTCTTTGTCTTGAGTTAAAATTCCCTGAACTTGTAATTCAAACCCTTTTACCTCCTTTGTTGCTATCTTTCTTTAGAACTCTGTTGATGTTTTCCCAAGTTTGCCTGCTATTCCCTTTGGCATCATTTATAAGATCAATGAAGAAATTTGCTTTTGCCTTTCTCAATTCGTTTACAACTTCATTACGTAGATGCCGAAAAATCCTCCTATCATGGGCTAACCCTGACTTAAGTGTGGTTTTCAAGGCGTGGTCCCTCTGTTTCATTAAATTCCACAGTTGTTCATTTAAACAGGGCAAGTTCCGCTTCTTTCGGGAATGTGTGACGTTTTTACCGAATTCACCTGTAACCTTATTAATTGTGGTCATTGAGCACTTGGAAGCAGCCTGTGGATCATCTGTGGACAAGATCTCACTCCAGGCTAGTTGTTTAAACTTCTTTTCAAATTCTTTCAAGTCTCTTTGATATGATGTTTGACACATTTTTACTTTCTTGCAGGTATATGAACCTGTATTTTGTTAGCTTCCTTGCTACCAATGTCAAATTATGATCTGATAGCCCAGTCAGTAAATTGAATGATTTGGTTATTCATTCTGGTCTATTGCTGAATATTAGATCAATCTGGGTTTGAGATGATGGGGTGATTCTAGTGGGGCCTTGGATTACTTGGCTGAGGTCAAACTGACTAGTTATGTCCTTAAGCTTTTTCCTATTTGACTTCTCAGCCCAATTAATATTTAGATCCCGAACCAGAATTAACTCTTTATTTCTGTCAAGTTCTCTCAGGGTGTTTCTTAGATGTTCATAAAACATGGTATTTGATGAGGGAGGTCTGTATATACCAACAACAGTGAGGGACATGCGTGGGAATAAAATAATTGTTACAGCCTTGCATTCCATATCCACGGAGCTGCTGAATTCAATTTATTTGCAGTTTATGCAGTCTTTCACGTGCATAAGCAGTCCACCACATCCTGCCCAGTTTTCGGTCTTTCTAAAGACATTATATCCCGGTACTACGTATGCAGTGTTGGGTGATGAGTCCGTTTCAGACAAACAAAGGATATCAAGGTTCGAGTCCATAAGTAATTTTTCGAGTTGCTCAGTTTTTGAAGCTTCTGATGTTTAAATGTCCCCCAAGCAGCTCTTGAGCTTAAGTTGTTTTGTTAAACTCTTCTACTGCGGAATGAACTGGTCTAAATCAGTAAGCTACTGCTATCGAACGAACCCTCCACTCAGACTGCGGTTCTAGAAGGCTCATTCGCCTCATAACTGTTACCATGCTCTGATAATGGGCTTTTTAAAATTATTGAATAAGCATTTCTTCCACAAGGAACACAGAAGCCACTTTGCACAGCCTCTGTTATGGAGTATGACTAAAGACAATTTCTGATTACACAACCAATTTTGATCCAAGAGAGAAATGTAAATGCAATTAATTTATTCTTTTTTTTCTCTCTCTCTCATAAAGTATTTAGTTGCAGTGCTTCTCTGTATAGTGGCTGGTTCATACATTTGCTTCAGATTATGATTTACGTCAGGAGCCAATATGTTGTGTTGGCCTCTGCTTGCTCAAAAGGCCAGAGAACATCCAGTTCCACAATCCTCTGAGTACTCTGATCCTCAGGGAACCTTTCTTTGATTACACATTTATCTTTTAAGAGCTTGGTGATATGGACATGCTAAATCCACATCACACTGGGCCTGATTCACAAAACATTTTTACGATCACATTTGATCGTAAACTGTGTTTAAGAACGTTTCCAAGAACATTTCAGCATTCATCTTTTTTTTTCTTATCTGTATTTGTTAATGGCTGTTTCCTTATGCAAATCACATGAACACGATTGCGCATAAAATTTACAAACAGCCAGCATTCATCATCTCATACACCTGGGACATGCACAAAAACAAAGGTGTCATGAATCTCATTTTGTTTTTTCATAGGAACATTTTAAAGAACAAAAGTAAGAATAATTTAAGAAAGGTTTTGTGAATGAGGCCCATGATTCTTTAAAAAAGAAAAAAAAACCTGTATAGTGCAAGGCAGTTTAGGAACAATTGATTGGTTGGTCAATTGGGGTGGGCTCAAATGAGAATGAAGTCATTCACATCTCATTGTTGTGGCATCAATGTAACAAATCAAGAACTATGCAGTGTACTAATCTCTGTGGCTCAATGCTGTTTAGTCAAGGCCTAAACCCGCAAACGACTTTACTTAATAAAAAGATGGACGCGATTGCATGATCCTCTCTGAAGCCTACATGCAGAGAAAGAACAAGGCACATGATTTCTTCAATTTCAAATTTATAAATAAATTATACCTAAATTCTGTTATAACAGCCCATGTTATTACAAATCCAAATATGAAGTAATGAGAATTTTCCCTATGCACTTCAATAATCTGCTATTTGTACGCACTTGTATACGTACACAGTATAACACATTATCAACATGTTAGGGAGTCTTCTGTAGCCATTGTAAAATGTAACTGCTAATATCAATAAGTAATTTAGCTTTTGAAGTATCTGATGCAGTTAATGTCCTTGGGAAAATAAATGTTTAAAGAAGTCTTTATCATATTCAAATATATTTGTTCAAGAAGGTTCATGGATATTAACATCATTGTTTACATCCACAAAAATAAAATTTACACTGGAAACCAAGAAGTTGTTTGTAAATGTATTTACATTATCTTACTCAGCACCCTGTCTAAAGAACCCATTCCTGAACAAAATGCAACCTGTCATGCCTTGTCATAGCCTAGGTCCATATATGCAAATTTGGATTGATGGCACTGATTGGCCAGAGGTTCCACACACCTGGTGTCCCCGGGCTAAGTCAATCCCTGTTTCAAGAGGAAGGAGGCCCATGGGGACAGATTTCTGCATCTCTGTCCTTCCGGCTTCTTACCGCTTTCTGCGGGAACCCCATTGTGGCAGAAATAGCTATGTGCACCGTCATGAACAAATGTGCCAAATCTGCATATCAGGACTTTAAATCAGTCAGATAAGCTAGTGCTTTAATTTAATGCTTAAATCAGTCAGATAAACTAGTGCTTTAATTTAATGCTTAAATCAGTCAGATAAACTAGTGCTTTAATTTAATGCTTAAATCAGTCAGATAAACTAGTGCTTTAATTTAATGTTTAAATCAGCCCAATCAATTGATGCTTTGAGTTGATGTTTAAATCAGTCAGATCAACTGATGCTTTAATTTAATGTAAGGGCTTTCTGGCGGATGATTTATTTAGAATGCTACATTTAAAAAAAATATTGGTTTATAGACTGATGGGAGAAGCAAGCGGAGTCCAAAGAGCCGAAGCTGGAACTGGAACTAAGTCAACACGCCAAACCTGCACTGTGCTTAGGACACGTTTAAAGGCAAACACTGACAGAGCCTAAACCCCTGTTTTCAACACCTTTAACTGATGTAAAGATTGGCTGTAAAAAAGCCAAACATACCCAGGGCCCACCCGGACTGAGCTTGTGCCGTGTCACCCTAAAAGTGCGGATGAGAAAGACCCGGAACGTCCCGGCCCTGTGCTGTAGGTCTTCATAGCCCAAGAGACTGCAGGCAACATCCCATAATAGGCCGGCGTGCATGCGTGGAACGTCTGTTTCAGAATTATGCTGCACCATGGTTCTTTTCACACAGCTGACAAGTGAAGCATTACCTCCCTCCTCTACAATTCCCTAAGGCCAGTATTGGCCTGTCCGCCGGGCTTGTGGGTCGGTTTCCGGAAAAAGAGTCCCATAGCGAGACACGGGAGAAAGCAGAGCCACTGTCTCACTCTGATGATGTAATAGTAATGTTGTCTTTGTTCCTCCTCGACAAATCTGGCCACATCAAATCCATTGGTCCTAATCAATATGCCAACTAGTTTATAACCCCAGAGTAAATAAGTGTGCCTCTCTTACACTGCCTGTTACATTTACTCTGTTTTTACCAGTTGTACGATTCTCAGCTTATAAGAGTACAGTTAATGTGGTTACAGTAAGCTTGTTGCAAACCAGTGGATTTCATTAGATTTAAATAAATTAATCATCAACTCTGTGTTTATTTCTTTATTAATTATTATTTTTACAAATGTGTAAACTTTGTTACATAACAGCAAATAATAAAGTAATAATGAAAGACATCTAAATATTCAACGAATTATGTGGCTAGGGTGCATTCTAGCAGCACCCCCCCCCCCCCCCCCCCCCCCCCCTTCCTGTGGTGCTGATGCGAGTATCCCTTTAACGTTGCCGCGCAGCAGCGCGCAGACCACGCCCCGTACCACATAAAGACTAGTCAGCTCTCATCGCCGCAAAGCGTGCCTCGATCTGTCTCACCTTCAGCTGGCCGATACCCTCGACTGGAATACCCGACTGACATTCAAAACAAGAAATATTTTAAAAATCATTCACGAGAAAAGGCTCCGTTGCCAACGAAATTATAACAGAAGAAAACATAATTGACTTAACTCGGTTATCATCAGAATTACTTAATTCTGATATTACTGGTGTAGCCTATTTGTTCAGTTAGATATCCAACAAAGATTATTTTCTTTTCCGCATTAATGTTCATGCCGATTTTCGCTTAATCTTATCTTTCCACAGGTGAATTCTACACTTGTGTTCGCTCATTGCGGTAAGCAGTAGCCTACGCTAAGCGAAATATATTTATCATTCATTCAGCATATCTCTGAAAAAAAGAAACGTCAGAAAAAACAAGCATTGCATCTCTCGGATTAGAATATTCGAGAAAAAGTGAACGTCGCGTCTAATTAAATAGTAAATATATAGTGAATTTCTCTGTTTATCTGAAGCGCGTCCTAAAAATTTCCACAATGGCCGATGCGACAGCAGAATGCAACATCAAGGTGCTCTGCCGTTTTCGTCCGCTGAATCAATCGGAAATCGTACGAGGGGACAAGTTTCTTCCCAAATTTCAAGCAGACGACACAGTCATCATTGGGGTATGTTGTTCTGCTCATTTTATTAATTTTTTTTGTCAAAGATCAGTGTCTTCGTCATCCTCATTGCTGTGGTTATCTCGAGGGTGACGCAGGTACTAGTCTCCATGGAATGTTTTGAATAATTATACGAATAATAACATAAATAACACTCATATTAAATTTTATGATAAGAGCAATAATGGTCATATCAGCAATCTCAAATACACAAGCAAACAACATATATCGATTCCTCTGCAGTACATAGCCTATGCATTAGCGTATGTGTTAACGCCTCGTTAGTTTTTATACTGTTTTATCCCCCCAACGTCCTCTGTTAAATCAACGTTTTCAACTAAATACAGTTTCCAAGAAATTTTCTCAGCAAGATGATCTTTTGTCTCGTTGGCGTAGCTTCCGTCCTCCGCCGCAGTTTTAGGCCCAAGTGTTTATCTGCCCGATTGTTCGAACAAGGCCATTCGTTGATTGTTTTTCAACAGATGCCACGCAGTGCTTCGTCACCTTGCTCGGTTAATGAGCACCAGAAACGGCACTGTGCTTTTCACGAAAGTGGGCTACTCAAGGTTTATTCCAACTACGAGAAAAATTGAGTGATGTAACATTTACAAAATCATGTAGGTGTTGCAGAGATTAAAACCAAAGCGTGCACGTCTAAACTGATTTTATTTTATGAATTATGACAAATTATGTGCATTTTCTTTTTGAGAGCAACATTTAAAATGCCACTCGTGTATTCCATTGCATATCGTGCAAATATGACACGATGACATAATGTTAGAAATTTAGTAATGGCGATACTGATGATTGGCTTGTATTGCTCTCAGCGTGAGTAATGTGATCTCAAGGCTTTTCTGACTCAGGTACAGGTCAGCGTTAGGGCAGCTCTGACCTTCAGAGAACTGATCAAGCTGTAATTTAATGCATGGCCATCACTGTTCATATTTTGTTTGCAGTTTGATCAATATGTCCCTAACACCTGAAATGATCACGTATGGGGTTTCCACTGAGTAATGCAGAACCTGAGGTTCAGACGTGGCAGATCCATACAAACCAACCATCACTCGGCTGCAGGAACAGCTGTTTTTATATCTGTGTATGTGTGTGTGGAGGTACAGTAGCACGCAGGGCTAATGTAGTTCACCGCTGTAGAACTGTATTTTGGTCCCTTTGTAGACCCTTTCTGCGGTGTTGATTGGGTGTTGATGAGCACACAGTCTGATGTTGAGGCTCGATGAGGGTGCTCGCGTTTGGCTCGGCTGTGGCTGGGGCGCAGCTGGTTCCCCCCATCCCCCCCCCTCCCCCTACCTCCACCCCTGCCTTTAAAATGAATGCCCTCAGAACTGTGGAGACAGATTTAATTGCCTAAGCCGGGGAGATGATTGGCTGAATCATGTGGCAGAGTACCCCCCCGGGTGGGACGTTTGAAATCCGAGCTCCCCGCCCCCCCCCCCCAAGCTGTTGCACCGGGCAGGAAACCCTGCTTTTAATGGGGAAGAGGAGACCCTCACAGAAGGGTCCTTGCATCATGTTGTTGTGTCACCATGGCGATGAGGAGTCGGTGAAGGGCCCCGCCCGCCCGACCCTCGTGCCGCGGCACACAGGCGCCCTGTGATCGCCTTTGTTCTGAACTCCACACAGTGACATGTACACCCGCTTCCTCCCTCCAGCCTTCAGTCCCACAGACTGGAGGAGGGCTGCCAGAGCTCCTAAAACAAGGGGCGCCTTTTAGAGCAAGAAGGCTTTAAAAGAGAGAAACAAAGGGAGAGACACGGAGGAGAGATGGAGTGACACACACACGCTCACTCTCTCAGGGCCCACTCCCATGCGCATACACACACACACACACACAGATACAGGCCCACTCCCATGCGCATACACACAGATACAGGCCCACTCCCATGCGCATACACACACACACACACACACACAGATACAGGCCCACTCCCATGCGCATACACACACACACACACACACACAGATACAGACCCACTCCCATGCGCATACACACACACACAGATACAGACCCACTCCCATGCGCATACACACACACAGATACAGACCCACTCCCATGCGCATACACACACACACACAGATACAGACCCACTCCCATGCGCATACACACACACACAGATACAGACCCACTCCCATGCGCATCACACACACACAGATACAGACCCACTCCCATGCGCATACACACACACACAACACACAGATACAGACCCACTCCCATGCGCATACACACACACAGATACAGACCCACTCCCATGCGCTTACACACACACACACACACACACACACACACAGATACAGACCCACTCCCATGTGCACACACACACAGATACAGACCCACTCCCATGCGCATACACACACACACAACACAGATACAGATACAGACCCACTCCCATGCGCTTACACACACACACACACACACACACACAGATACAGACCCACTCCCATGCACATACACACACACACACACACAGATACAGGACCCACTCCCATGCGCATACACACACACACAACACACAGATACAGACCCACTCCCATGCGCATACACACACACACAACACACAGATACAGACCCACTCCCATGCGCATACACACACACACACACACACACACACACACAGATACAGACCCACTCCCATGTGCATACACACACACACACACACACACACAGATACAGACCCACTCCCATGCACTTACACACACACACACACACACAGATACAGGACCCACTCCCATGCGTTACACACACACACACACACACACACACACACACACACAGATACAGACCCACTCCCATGCGCGTACACACACACACAACACACAGATACAGGCCCACTCCCATGTGCATACACACACACACACAGATACAGACCCACTCCCATGCACTTACACACACACACACACAGATACAGAACCCACTCCCATGTGCTTACACACACACACACACACACACACAGATACAGGACCCACTCCCATGTGCTTACACACACAGACAGATACAGGACCCCAGGCTGGGGCATGCAGGACTGTCCAATCCTGCTCCTGGAGATCTGACATTATGTAGACTTTTACTCCAACCCTAAGAAAGCACACCTCAGTCAACAGCTAGAGCAGAGCTGCCCAATCCTGTACCTGGAGATCTACTATCCAGTTGATTTTCATAACAACTCTAACAAAGCTCACACCATTCAACAGCTAGAGATCTGATTGAGCTGCTAATTAGTTGAGTGAGGTGTGCTTTGTTAGTGTTGGAGTGAAAGCCTACAGGATGGTAGATCTCCAGGAGCTGGATTGGGCAGCCCTGCCCTAGGGTTTTGGTGGCCCTAAACCAGAATGTTGTTGTGGCTCCAAAGTGCCTCCAACATAAATAAATCACACCCACCAAAAAAAACCCAAAAAAACTGGAATTGTGTGGCCCAGGGACGGTTCAGCCTCAAAGGACTGCTGAAAGTGTTAATGGCATTGACTGGCTATGCTGAGCCCATATACAACCCCCCCCCCGTGCAGCTGAGAGGACAGACTGTCCACTTTCCAAGGTTAAAAGACTGGCAGAGACGTTTGTATAAAATGAACTCTACTCTGTGAAATCACAAAACCCGACTCCTTCGGAGAACCCCGACGTCGCTCTTCCCTCTGAGTGTTCTGAGCTCAGAGATTCCCCTCTGGATTAGCGGGGTTGTTCTGGCCGGACCCTCAGAGTCGGCGAATGCAGTGTTAGCGGTTAGCGCTCGGGTCTGCGTGGAGCCTCGCATCGGGCCGGTGGTTTTGGGGGTTACGTCAGCATTGCTGCGACTCGCCCGTCCTCCAGCCATGACTCAGAGGTGGAAAGTCCAGGGGTCGGAAAGTAAAAGTTCCGCCACATGCTTCTTCCTCCCGTTAACTCCCCTCTCCCCAAAAATTGGGCTAGTTAGCAGATCCAGGTGATCGGACCAAAATGTCGGGGAGGACCTTTACTTTTTTACGAACCGGATTTGCCATCTCTGATTACTGCTGTTTTGTAAGCCTGTGCTCTAAGAAATCCAGCACATTGGTTCTTCACAACGGCTTGCGGTAGCTCAGGTAGCATTTCAGTGAATGTTTTCCTGGCTTCAGACTTCAAACCAGCGCAATCACACCCGCCCAAGTACAAATGCTACTCAGAAAACTAGATCGAACAGAATAGATAAAGGAACATTGTGAGTGGTCTGGAGGTGCTACTAGCATAATTGGAGTATTACCTGTTTCTCTAAGACACCCGTTTTTAAGAGTGAATGGATGTAGATGGGTAAAAACTTGCTGAATCATTTGATTAAGATCTTTACTGACGCGGTTGTTCAGTTTAGAGCAGGCCTACACGTGCACATTAACCATTCTTTCATGCCTTGGCCAGCGCAGTTGATAATTTGCATGCCTGCCATGAATATTCATGTAGACTGCCTGGCATTCTTACACAACAATCTGTGGAGCGCTGCCTCGGTACTGCAGCAGGGCTACACAACGCGGGCTCGGTCAGTTCCCCTACAATAGAGACCACTGTTCCCGTGAGACGACAGCTTTGTGTTCTCGTGAAATGCAGGCCCATTGGATTTAACGTGATTTCACATCAGGATGCATAAACAACAGTATGTGCGCCTTCTCCATCATTTTAACATTGTCCCTGCAGAAGAGATGCATAAAAAGACAGCGGTGGCTATGACATTAAATATATAGTATACAGTAATGTGCGTCCGTGCATGCATGCGCTCATACACACACACACACACACACACACATGTACATGCACATAATCATGTGCACCCATGCGCACACACACACAGACACACACACACGCACACACACACGCACACGCACACACACACACTAGTAGTCCCAGATCGTAGGGGGTCACCTTGAGACTACATCATTCACCTGGTAAACAGCATGGCTGACGTTGCTGTGCAGCAGTAAACACTGTCCTACAGCTCCAGCTGCTATTAGCCCTGCTGCTCATATTTATATTACTGCTGTTAAATCTCCTTCTCGTATATTTATTGGTTCTCATACATTTTTATAATGAAGCAATTCTGTAGATTTGTGTGAACAGCTATGTAATAATCTTGGCATGTAAATTAGAGGTAGTGTGATATTGGTATTATTAAAGGTGACCACCGTTAATGATTATTGATGGTAGTAGTAATAATGACTCATTCTGTGATAGGGTTCTGAGATCATTATTGCTCATATGTATTAATGACGGTAATAATACCTGTCCGTTTCTATAGGGTTATGTGCACAGCTACACAGTGAACCAGCTGTGAGAATGAATAAAATGTCTGATAATGCTTTTTCGTATCATTTTGGTCTTCCTTAAGTTTCCTAAGATAAAGGCGTTTAGTGGATTTCCACAAATCACTCTGCCACATTTCTCACTTGAACTACGAAAGTTGCAAGTGACGTCCGTGTGCGCATGCTCTGTGTGCGTGTGACTCCGTCGTGTGATGTGTGCGCATGCTCGTGTGTGTGGTGCAAGACTCTGAGTGGTGTGTGGTGTGTGTGTCAGCTGTGTGTGTGCATGCTGTGTGTGTGTAGTCCATCGCTGATGACACAGAGTCGGGAATTGTGCTTGGGGGTGCCTCACATCCTCTGGCTCACAGCCACAGATTCTGATGACGATCCTGAAGACCAGAGCAGACCCCCTCACTCTGCCAGCTCTCTGTGACCAAGCAAGACTCCTCCTCTGCCAGCCTCTTGACCAGAGCAAGACCTCCCTCACTCTGCACAGCCTCTCTGTGACCAGAGCAAGACCTCCCTCACTCTGCACAGTCTCTCTGTGACCAGAGCAAGACCTCCTCTGCACAGCCTCTCTGTGACCAGAGCAAGACCTCCCTCTGCCCAGCCTCTCTGTGACCAGAGCAAGACCTCCCTCA
Organism: Anguilla rostrata; assembly: GCF_018555375.3. Lineage (NCBI taxonomy): Eukaryota > Metazoa > Chordata > Actinopteri > Anguilliformes > Anguillidae > Anguilla > Anguilla rostrata. The sequence goes on from NC_057945.1 coordinate 3,963,788, forward strand.
CTCTGCACAGCCTCTCTGTGACCAGAGCAAGACCTCCCTCTGCACAGCCTCTCTGTGACCAGAGCAAGACCTCCCTCTGCACAGCCTCTCTGTGACCAGAGCAAGACCTCCCTCTGCACAGCCTCTCTGTGACCAGAGCAAGACCTCCTCTGCAGCCTCTTGACAGAGCAAGACCTCCCTCTGCAGCTCTCTGACCAGCAAGTTCACAGCCTCTGTGACCAGAGCAAGACCTCCTCTGCACAGTCTCTCTGTGACCAGAGCAAGACCCCCTCCTCTGCAGCTCTCTGTGACCAGAGCAAGACCCCCTCCTCTGCCAGCCTCTCTGTGACCAAGCAGACTCCTCTGTGACCAGAGCAAGACCTCCCTCATTCTGCACAGTCTCTCTGTGAGATGCTGCTGGTTCGGTGCTCTGCGTTTGCTCCAGAGTCTTCATCAAATGAATGACACAAAGGAGAGGATGAGGTCACCTCTACTGCCTGGTCATAGTCAGCAGAGAAAGGGGGGGGGGGCAGGGGGGTTATGCGCCAGCAGGAACTGACAATAGCGTACTCTTTCAGGGGAGCAATGTATGTGCATATATTTGTGTGTGTGTGTGTGTGTGTGTGTGTGAGTGTGTGTGTGTGTGCATGCGTGCATGTGGAAGTGTGTCGAGCAGAGCTATTCATGAAATTCTTTAAATTTTCGGCAGTCTTATTGAAACTCACATTTGGTAGGTTATACACAAGAGCGTCACATAGAGGGGTGATTTCCCCATGTTTTTCAGTGTGTGTCTTACCTGATGGCAGGTAGACCTAGCAGGACACAGAGAGATACGGGCCAAACCATTTTTGCCTGAAACGGGGGGCACGTGTGTTGCCCGCCCCGGATGTTGCGCAGTGAACAGGGCGTCCAGGCTGCAGGTGTTGCGCAGTGAACAGGGCGTCCAGGCTGCAGGTGTTGCGCAGTGAACAGGGCGTCCAGGCTGCAGGTGTTGCGCAGTGAACAGGGCGTCCAGGCTGCAGGTGTTGCGCAGTGAACAGGGCGTCCAGGCTGCAGGTGTTGCGCAGTGAACAGAGCGTCCAGGCTGCAGGTGTTGCGCAGTGAACAGGGCGCCCAGGCTGCAGCTGTGTAAGAGTGAATCCGGATGGGGTCGTGTGAGGCACGCGTGACTGGGCCGCATCAGCTTAGGCTGCAGGACTGCATTACCGCTGGGTGTTTAAATCAGGCCTGGAGTGCTGCAGGTCCTCCAGCTGGACTGCTGACTGTGGCCAGTGAGCACACAGCAGGGTGCATTGACTGCAGTCTTGGGCAGAACAGCTAGGACTACATGACTGTTTCTGTGGAGACACGTGGGAGCACTGACGTGTACTATGGCAACAGTAGGACTGCACTGACTGTGTGTCTATGGTAGCACCAGCTAGGAGTGACTGACTGCGTCTGGAGCACACAGCTAGGACTCATGACTTTCTGGGAGCACACAGCTAGGACTGCACTACTGGTACCTATGGGGCACACACTAGGATACCGTGTCCTATGAGCAACAGCTAGGAGTGCACTGACTGTATGTCTATGGGATCACACAGCTGGGACTGCACTGACTGTGTGTCTATGGTAGCACACGGCTAGGACTGCACTGACTGTAGTCTGGTAGCTACAGTAGGACTGCACTACTGGCTAGGGGATCCACAGCTAGACTGCACTGACTGTAGTCTATGGTAGCACACAGCTAGGAGTGCACTGACTGCACGCTATGGGAGCACACGCTAGACTGCAGACTGACATCTAGGTGCTACGCTAGACGCACTGACTGTGTGTCTATGGTAGCACACGGCTAGGACTGCACTGACTGTGTGTCTATGGTAGCACACGGCTAGGACTGCACTGACTGCACGTCTATGGTAGCACACGGCTAGGACTGCACTGGCTGCACGTCTATGGTAGCACACAGCTAGGACTGCACTGACTGTGTGCCTATGGGAGCACACAGCTAGGACTGCACTGACTGTGTGTCTATGGGAGCACACAGCTAGGACTGCACTGACTGTATGTCTATGGTAGCATACAGCTAGGAGTGCACTGACTGCACATCTATGGGAGCACACAGCTAGGACTGCACTGACTGTTTCTGTGGGAGCACACAGCTAGGACTGCACTGACTGTGTGCCTATGGGAGCACACAACTAGGACTGCACTGACTGTGTGCCTATGGGATCACACAGCTAGGACTGCACTGACTGCACATCTCTCTCTCTTGTGCTATTCTGCACTTAACCGATCAGCTGAAGGGATCCACTGGGTCCGCTGCTTTCTTATGCTATTCTGTACTTAACCAATCAGCTGAAGGGATCCACTGGGTCTGCTACTTTCTTGTGTTATTCCAGACTTCATAGCTGAAGTGTTTTATTACACACTCAAGTCACCCGGTTTCCTGAGTCTTAATTGGTTCCTGAATTCTACGGTGAAAATAAAAACCAGCAGACGCTGACTATGCTGGACCAGGGCTGGGGACCAGCCCAGCGGATGCGGTAGTTCTTCAAAACCTGGGCACAGGACCTCTGGACCAAAGCAGTGTGATATTCTGCATTTTTGACCGTTTCCGTTTTGCATATTCACGTATTTTGGCTAGCTCACCTACGGCAGAGGAGTCTGCCGTGTAACTGTCTTCACGCGCAGGTTTGTGTCCCGCCTCTAGTCCGCCGTCACTGCCACAATTAAGGATCGCATCGTCGCCCCGCCGATTCTGATCTCGCGGCGATCTGCGCGGCCGCCTCAGAAACACGGGTCTTGAACATCGGACTGCCGGAGGCGGCACCCGGGGAGGCAGCTCATTCGCGACGCCGGCGTCGGGAGCTTTCTCTCCCGCGCTCGGTCCGGCGTTTCTGCCGTCGTCTCCCTGGGAAACGCGTTCCGTTTCGGTCCGCTCGCAGCGGTAAATGACACGCCTGCACGTCAGACGCAACGCGATTACGTGTAGAGTACGCGTACAGCTTTCCAGATACGGCCATTGTCCTGGTAACAGTCGTATTCTGAAACTCTTTACACACATGGTAAATGGTAAATGGACTGCATTTATATAGCGCTTTTATCCAAAGCGCTTTACAATTGATGCCTCTCATTCGCCAGAGCAGTTAGGGGTTAGGTGTCTTGCTCAAGGACACTTCGACATGCCCAGGGCGGGGTTTGAACCGGCAACCCTCCGACTGCCAGACAATCGGTCTTACCTCCTGAGCTATGTCGCCCCCTACACATAACTGCATAACATGGAGGCAGATACTTCTGTATACGTGGTAGTAATCACATTGGAAATACGTGTGATTCTGTTTGGGAGTCATCCTTGCTTTTGCTTAGTCTTTAAATTTTCCTCTTTTTTTCACCTTCTCGGGGGTACTTTTCATGAGCAATTGCGCTCGCAGGAACAATCAATATCCTGGCAGACAGAAGCCAGATGTAGAAAGAGGATTCTCTGCAGTTCATATCTGCAGCAGTTTGTTCTTTCTGCAACGCAAGAAAACACAAAGACAACGGAAGATGGCGTGCAGCTAGGATTGTGTAAATGGGTTCTAAAGCAGAGTATAAGGTTATGAATCTCATTCAAATTATGTGAGGTAAAGATATTTTTTATGAATAATATAGAGGTTTTAGAGTTTAATAATCCCCCATTTGACTTACCATTTGCGCATAACAGGGATATGTATTTATTGGTTTATGAATGCATATTTGAGTGAAGTTTTTAGTCTGAATGCTTTAATGTTGTGGTTTACATATTAGTATGCATGTTAGTGCAGTAGATGCTGACATCAGACTTAGTTTCAGTCATGCACTCTTTAATCCAGGCAATGTGATCTTTAAACTATAAACGGTTAAAATGTGACCATAACTAAATTTTGCATAAACAACAGCAGCAACCTAAAGAGGCTCATTTTCAGCTCTGTGTTTGGATATGTAAATCTGGCCGTGTCTCTGCTGAGTTTTAGAGGCTATCACAAATTCACACACTCTGCAGATTCAACATGGCTACTGAAATGAGCCAAGCAATAGCAGGTCTGTCCTGGTGTATCCTGCAGTCCTCCTAATGCAGGTTTAAAATCTGATTAGGATAGACATCTGCTGTCGAGAAGGTTTGTTTCTCTGCTGAAATATAAAAGCACCCATCCATCAACATTTGCGCATTCACATACACACACACACACACACACACACTCACAAATGCACAGTCAAACACACACACACAGTCACACTGGGCAGACTAAACTGTTGTAGTTGTGATTGTAATAACCTCAGAGTGAAACTAATAAAAAGATTTTTTTAAACTAAACTCAGAGGCAAAGGGACGGGTGTTTATGAATAATACGGACACGTTGTGACTGTTCTCATCGTCCTGGCCTTGTAGCGAAAAACCCATCTCCTCCAGCACTCCAAATGAGAAGCCAATGGAAGGAGTTCCCTTATGTTCTGTATCACACCAGGGGATGGTTAATGGCGTATACTTTAGTGCTAGCATCATGCTATTTATAAAGCTACGCTGACTAAATAAATTCCCATTGGCTGGAAGTAAATTTACCCTCCTTACTACACTGCAGTGTGATGGTCAGGGTTAGGTGTGACATGGATGGGTGTTCGTTGAGTGTAGACAATGATGACCCAACGATGGCTGCATCTCAAACTGAAGGCAGCTGCCTCGCTCCCTGCACCCTTAGCAGTGAGCTCCCTCTGAAGGCAGCTGCCTCGCTGCCTACACCCTTAGCAGTGAGCTCCCTAGGTAGCATCCTATTGGAAAAGGAACCTCAAAAGGCAGCAAGTTTGGGGCGCACTTTAAAAGCAGGTTGACATCAAAGAAAATTAACACAATTGCTAGCAAGTTAGCTGTCTAGTCCATGGAAGGCTCACGAGGCTTAAGAACATTGCATACATTACCTTACGTTTATTTGGCAGACACTTTTATCCAAGGCGATGTACAGTAAGTGCAAACCGAAGATCAGTGGATCAACTACAAAACACAGGTCCGATAAAGTACAATACTCATTATGTAAAAGTTATTCATAGCCATGAACACGCTAAGTCCAGTTCACACAGTAAGCATAGGCTAGGTCAAAGAGTAATGTTGAGTCAAACTAGGACACATGATAACTACAAAGGTACAACATCCAGATAATGATACAAGTACACTATAAGCGCTGGATGGAGGTACATGTATCATGGAAGCGCTACAGGAACAAAGTAATGGGATATAAGTGATAAGAGTGATCCTAGATTCGGAGTGCCCTGCTAAGTGGTGGTAGTTAGTCCATGTACAGTCTGAAGAGATGCGTTATTCCAGTGTATTAAATAATTTAAATGTATTTGAATTTAACAACAATGAATTATGGAATTCACTGGATGCTCACACCTGTAAGCGAGCTCATCTACTGCCACTGCACATTGCTGCTTCACTGTTTTCAGCTGACGTTATTTTAACGCAAGTAAAAAGCCCGAGGTCATCGCAGAGATCTATGGGATATCCTATCTGATGAAGGGTACATCGATTCTGCCTTCTAATTTAACCAAAGGCACTATAGAAGGACGCGTTTTTGATGATTTCGCTTTGGCGACATGCCTGCTAAGCACAAGTGGGAAAGATTCTGAAAATAGTGAAAATTCTGCCTTTCATTTGAGATGCATCCTGTGTGAGTGCAACCACTGAAACTGGAGCATATTCAAGGACACTCACTATCAAACAAGCACACTGATAGTACACACTCATATGAGCACACTCATAGCGCAAACTCAGTCTCATACAAGCACACTCATAGTGCGCACACTCACACGAACACACTCATAGTGCACACTCAGTTTCATACAAGCACACTCATAGTGCACACTCAGTTTCATACAAGCACACTCATAGTGCATACTCTGATACAAGCACACTCATAGTGCACACACTAATACAAGCACACTCACAGTGCACACTCTGGTACAAGCATACTCATAGTGCACACTTTGATACAAGCACACTCATAGTGCACACTCTGATACAACCACATTCATAGTGCACACTCACTTTGATACAAGCACACTCATAATGTACACTCACTCTGATCCAAGCATACTATATTTGAATATTTGTCTAGATAAAATAATAATAATTGAATAAATCAGTCAATTAAAAAAATACTTGGTCAAAAATAACATTTTCTCCGTACAGTTCAATCCCAAATCATTTTAATAGAGTTGTAAAGAGAACAGAGTGGTGAGTTAATTGGAATGTGCCATGTCTAATCAGTTAATTTGCCATGACAGACAAACTGAAATCAATTCCCACAATTCTCTGGGCCAACAGCCAAATTCCCTGATAAGAACCAACCAGTGAAATGGAGAGGAAGCAGTGTCATCAGTGTGTCAGTGCAAGCAGCCATTTTTAGTCCTGCCACATACTGCAGCCAAAATGGCTACCGGAGAAGGGAAGAAAAACATCTCTGCTAGTAGTTCACCATGGTTAATTCAGAACTCGCCTCGTGATATTCTGGTTATATTCTGGTTTATATTCATAAACTTGTCACTAAACCTTTTCATTAAACATTCAGCATTTTCATTCGGTTATAAAATGGCTCACCAGCATTGTGCACCATTTGTGATAAGCCGGGATAAGAGGCTTGTGTGTTTAGCATTTTGAGGGTTTACAGAGGAAAGAGTGGTGAAAGATGAAGGGAGAGATGGAGAGAAGAGAGACTCCTCCCTCTCCCACAGTGCACCACTGCCGGTGTGTCTTACTACCACCGAGCCTACAGCTGACAAGCTGTTTCCACAGGGACGAACAGAACAACAGCTGTTAGAGAAGCCAGATATCGTTCTTCTGCTAATAATGTCCTGGGAGAGCGGGGGCCCCCTCCTGACTCTCTGCGCTGTCAGGGTGTGATTGCCGTCTTTCGGCTCGCGGTACCGGGGCCTTTGGTGTTTCCCGTGGCTGATGGTTTTACTGGGGGAGGAGAGGAGCGGGTCCATCCAGCGCAGCACGCCACCTCTTTGTGTCAGCGTTTCAGTCGTATGAAAGGTCATTAAGTTTCTGTTTATGAAATGTGAGTTTGTCTCTGTGTTCTGAAAGCGCATGAGGGCGGTGTTGTCGGGATATGCTCTGTTCTCCCCTGCCGGTAGCCCGTTTGTCCCGTTTGCTGTGAGCTGTTACGTCTGCAGGAGTTGAGCTCGCTGCTGGCAGATATGAACAGATGGGTGTTCAGCCACACGATCTCACACACGTGCAGAAAGAGAGAGAAGGGGGGGAAATAGAGAAAGAGAGAGAGGGTAAAGAGAGAGGGGGAGAGAGAGAGAGGGGGGGAAATAGAGAGTAGGAGGAAGAGAAAAGGGGTGGAGATAGAGGGGGAGAGAGAGAGATGGAGAGAGAGGGTGAGAGAGAGAGGGAGAGATAGAGAAAGGGAGGGAGAAAGAGGGGGGAGAGATATACAGAGGGAGAGATAGAGAGAGAGCTCAATTCATTTCCTTTCTTTTTCGTTCATGTTCCATCTTCCAGGCCAAATCCTTTTGGATTTACCAGTCAGATTAAGATCCAGCCAAAGCGGTGGCAGTAATAATTAGCTGCTGAATTCTACTGTTTTAATGAAGAGTAGTGGCACAGTAGCAGCATCCATTGGTAGTTTGCAGTCACAGACTGGAAACTCATTCCATTTTACATATTTAGAAACAGTGAAATTACAAATACCTAGTGATAAAAACATAGGCATAAATGTAATTGCTCAGATATGGGTATTATGAGTGATTCATATTGAAGCCTGCGTTCCATATGGTGGTACTCACAAAATGAAGAAGTGCATGGAGAGTTAGCAGACCTGCTATCGTTTGGTTTTTACAATATGATTTTATGATTTTGAAAGGCGTGGGCGGAGGGCTGTGCTGGGTATTGCAGTAGACTCTGATGCAGCATCACTGTTTCCCAAACTCTCTCCCTTTCTCCGCTTCTGTCAGCTGCTAATTTAATCCACTGACGAGCTTCTAATTACATTTCACCCGGGCGAAGGAACTCCCCATCGTCTGTCTCACATCTGCCTGCTGTTGAGCCAGTTAAAAAAAACCTTTACTTTCCACTTTAATGCGTCTCTGTTTCTGCTCGATTCGTACAGTGAGGCTTTTGCATATTTAATATTGGTATTGATGTATGAATGTTTAAATTAAACACAAGAACGTCTGTCTATGCTCTCATGATACCCCTGCTCAGGGGGTGCTGTCTTGTGTTCTTTCGCTCAGCATTCTGGGTAATTAAATAAGCTTATTAGTGTTATCCACATCTCAAATGTGGCAGGGAGAGAGAGGTAGATTGACCGACTGCCTGACTGCCTGATTATATTGCATTAAATTAGGCGAACGGTGGAATAGAAATGAGTCACCCTTTATTTTTACTCCGTTAGGGGCACCTCATTCCTCTACTTTACTCAGTACTCCAGTAATTACCCATTCTCGGCAAAAGTCCAGCTGATTATTATTTAGTCTGCAGAAATAAAACTCTCTCTTCAAACAGGAAATAATCTTTTTTCTGCAGGCTCCAGATCCTCCAGATCCGTCTGTTCTTGTTTGAATCTTGTCAATGGCCAGTTTCCTTCTCAGGATTTCCTCTTTTGTGTGAAATTCTCTGTTGAACATGTCCAGGCCCACTGGAACATCAAACAAAGGCTGCAACCTGGCACACTCCCCAAATAAAATAAAACCTCTGTCATCAAACGAAAAAGACACCTTTTATGTACTGAAGGACAAAGCTGGTTTGCCTTACTATTGTCCCTGAAAATATTATGTAAATTTCTCTACTTAAGATCTCCAGTTTGTTTTGGATGCATGGTTTTATATTGCAGATCCCAAGATGGAAGCCGGCTTACTGGGTGATTAGTCAGGCATCCATCTTGTGTTGGAGCCCTTTACTTGCTTCCTCAAAGCATATTTTAGACAAAGCTTCAATGGTATCTTTTCTCCTGAACTTAAAGCTCTAAAGCCTCCCCCCTTTCTGCCACACCACTGGTTGGTCTTCATTTCCTGGTTTTGAGGAGAGAAGGAGACAGAGAGATGTATTTTAATGTGACTATAGTTAGACTTTGTTTATTTTTACTGTATTTTACTCTACTTTCTGTGTTTAAGACAATGCCTTGGCTTCATACGTGCAGATGGCTAATAAATCCAATTTTAATTGAATAAAATTGGTGAGAGACAGGGAGAGAAAACTGAAGAGAGATAGGGAGAGGCAGGGAGAGGGAGAGAGAGAGACAAAGCGAGAGAGAGAGGGAGACGTAGGGGAAGAGAAAGAGAGATTAGATTTTCTCGTTATGATGTCACCAGAATGAAGTCACCTATTCCTCACTCCTAAGTTTAATTTACCATAAGTAAAGGTGTCTATATCTAGGCCGCTGTTCCCTCGACCAAGAGTGAAGCCATTTCAGCTACCAGTTCATAATAAACCTCCAGGACTCAAACATCATCGCCTTGATACCCCAAGCCTTCCTACAACACATACTTAAATTTAAAGTAACCTTCAAGAGATATACAAATGTACAAATATTGGGAACATTTGCCATTTTAGGAATGTTCTAGGAACCGAAAATCGGGTTAGCCAAGTTTCATGTTGAGTTTGCTCAGTTTACGCTGCTGAGATGGGCCAGTTTTATTTGAGCAATTCAAATTTACTCAATTTAGGATGCTTTCAGAATGAGGTTCATGTCTGTCTTTCTGTCTGCCTGTCTGCCTGCCTGTCTTTCTGTCTGCCTGCCTGTCTGTCTGTCTGTCTGCCTGTCTGTCCTTATGCCCCACTGACCTACTTGGTATCAGTTCCCTTGCTTTCAGTGAATCCTGACACTAGGCAAGGATGATTTATTGGAATTGATCAACAAGATCAATAATCAATAGGATGAATCAATAAGATGAGTTTTATGGTGGGCTGCCCCATCGTTTCTAAACGCTGTTATTGTTAAAAGCAGTTTCTTCATTTGCCTCTGTCTCGCGTTAAAAAGGTGAACAAGCCTCCAGCAATAAAGAGCCAGATTTTCTAGACCTTTCCGACAGCAGACCAGTACGGGAAGTTTGATTGATCTGTGGTCCTCACAAAACCACAACCTTTAGTTTTTTGTCATGACCAGCTACGACGTGGGCAATGTGACACCAGCCCCCCCCCCCCCCCCATGTTGACAGTTAAGTCATCCATCAGTGGCAAGGTTACCCGGCGAGCTCTGGCGGGCGTGGCCGGGGACAGAAGCGTATACATCACATGGTGAGCAGCCATTGGACAGCACACCTACGATGATTCATTTCCATCCATTAGAAGACGGAGGAGATTGGCGTCTCCTCCCGGAAATCTCTATCAGCCCTTGGCCACAGAGTGTGTGTGAGTGCGTGTGTGTGTGCGTGTGCGCCCACTTGCATGTGTGTGCGTGTGTGTGTGTGTCTCTTTTGTTGCCGTTCTGTCTTGCACTTCCATTCTGGTTGGGGCTTTTGTGAGCGCCTGCACAAAGGAAATGTTTTGCATTTACCCCCCCGTGCCCCCCCCCCGTCCCCCCGTCCCCCCTCCATAAATTATTCAGACTGCTCCAGTTCTGTGGAAGGCTAATTGCTCCGCCTTTTCTGTCGAGAGTGGAAATCCTTTCTGCTGTTAGTTCTATCTGTGAACGGGGCGCCGTTAGCACACGCCGCTAGCCCCCCGCGTCCTCGCTCCGGGCCCCCGGGGCTCGTGGCGAGTCGGGTGAATTTGAGCGATCTGAAACGGAGAGATTTGTGACCTGCGGTGGGCCTCTTAAGTGCGAGCGTGCCGGGTTTCTGGCTCTGCCGTCGCCAGATTACCGTCCGAGCTGAAATAGCAGAGCGGTTGCCCAGTGATTTCCTTTAAGCTCGGTTATGTAACCGTTTAATGTCTCTCGCGCTGATGCGGCCTACGTAGTGCTCTTCTGCCGCGGTCGGCGGCGGGAGTTTGTGCTGCGACGCCTCGTTCGAAAAGCAGTCAGTTGTCGCACCCGGCGCACGGCGAGGGCGCTGCACGTGAGACTGGGGGAAACGCGTTTGACGCTGAATCGCGGTGGCCTGTATGGGGGCACTGGGCAAAATGGAAGACGAAGCCCGTGGAAACTGCAGGGGGGGTGGGGGGGGGTGGGGGGGGTTGTAGTTGACTAGGAGGAGTTCGACAGGACCTGGCAACACAAATCCTCTACACGCCACACACCAGAGGGCTCCCGTGGAGTCGAAAAGCCCAGAACAGCTTGAAAAGGATCGGCTTTTTTGAAAATCATCCTGTTGGTGACACGTTGGGATAAGTGTGTTGCGTAGCCCATGTTCATTAATCAGAGGATGACTTTGTGAATGAAGCTTTTCACAGATGTGTTAAAACGAGGGGAAGCGTGCGCGTGGCTCAGAGGAGAGGGCTGATGGATCTGCTGATTATCGCCCGTCGTCACGGCGACAGCAGCAGGCTAGCGCGGTTAGCGCGGCTAGCGTCGGATGTCCGCCGCGGTGTGGGCGGACTCGGCTGCAGCGTCTCTCTGTCTCTGTCTGATTGAGTTAGGCACCACTGGGCCTGCGCACGGCACAAAGACCATTAACCCACAACCCTGCCCCCGCCCCCCCGCACCCCTCCTCCTCCTCCTCCCCTCCCCCACCCCCTCCATCTTCCTCTGACCATCTCCCCACACTCATCCTGAGATGGGACCTCTTAAAAGCACTTCTCATCCCCCTTTCACACGTGGTGCATTTGAATTCTTTATCTGAAAACACAGTTAAAGAAAGTACTGTATCAACAAATTAAAGTACTACAGTAATAAGTTTGCACACAAGCTGAGCGATAAGTTAGATTTACATGGAGTTCATATTTCTTAAGAGAGGATTCTGGTTTGGTAACCGATAGACAGAGATCTTCATCAAATTGTCTGTATATAAAATCATGGAATTCTGAACCCTGATCACACGCCAACCTTTCATGTCACATGACATATGAATGACATTTTACATGCATTGTTGGCTCTGTTTCAGTTTAATATATGACAGCAAAAGGCCCCAGTTTTTTGGTTGAAATCACAGATGTCTTATCACCCCCTAGTGTAGCTGATACTGATACTGCAGTGGGGACTGACTGTAATTGGCTGTAATTGCAGTGGGGACTGGCTGTAATTGGTTGTAATTGCAGTGGAGACCAGCTGTAATTGGCTGTAATTGCAGTGGGGACTGGCTGTAGTTGGTTGTAATTGCAGTGGAGACTGGCTTTAATTGGCTGTAATTGCAGTGGGGACTGGTTGTTCTTGGTTGTAATTGCAGTGGGGACTGGCTTTAATTGGCTGTAATTGCAGTGGGGACTGGCTGTAATTGCAGTGGGGACTGGTTGTTATTGGTTGTAATTGCAGTAGGGACTGGCTGTAGTTGGCTGTAATTGCAGTGGAGACTGGCTGTAATTGGCTGTAATTGCAGTGGGGACTGGCTGTAATTGGCTGTAATTGCAGTGGAGACTGACTGTAATTGGCTGTAAAGTGCAGACTGCCACATCATGGTGTGTTTGTCTTTGTTTTCTCCAGGGGAAGTCGTATGTTTTTGATCGAGTCTTCCCTACCAACACCACCCAGGAGCAGGTCTACAACACCTGTGCCAAGCAGATTGTGAAAGGTACGTTTGTGTTATAATACTAATAATTACAACAATAATACCTGTGTGACCTGTGTGTGTCTGTGCTTTCAGCAACAGTAGCTTAGGAGCAGACCTTCTCAGGTGTTCTTAAATACTGTACTTTTTCATGTGTTACTACTACATGCCATTTATAAATGTTTTTATATATTTGAACAATGCCTCATATATTTAATCATATAATCATATTTATGTTTCTAGCTGACATGGGAAATCACATGCTCATGGGCTTTGTTAGCCATGCATGTTTATGTTTTTAATGTTTTCGATGTTTTGTGCTGGGAGCAATGTCACAATATCAGCATGGTGTAGAGATTCTGAGCATGTGTGGAGTTTCAGAGCGTCTGTGGAGATTCAGAGCGTCTGTGGAGATTCTGAGCGTGTATGGAGATTCTGAGCGTGTGTGGACATTCTGAGCATATGTGGAGATTCTGAGCGTGTGTGGAGATTCTGAGCGTGTGTGGAGATTCTGAGCATATGTGGAGATTCTGAGCGTGTGTGGAGATTATCAGCGTGTGTGGAGATTCTGAGCGTGTGTGGAGATTCTGAGCGTGTGTGGAGATTCTGAGCGTGTGTGGAGATTCAGAGCGTGTGTGGAGATTCTGAGCGTGTGTGGAAATTCTGAGAGTGTATGGAGATTCCGAGCGTGTGTAGAGATTCTGAGCGTGTGTGGAGATTCTCAGCGTGTGTGGAGATTCTGAGAGTGTGTGGAGATTCTGAGCGTGTGTGGAGATTCTGAGAGTGTGTGATGATTCTGAGCGTGTGTGGAGATTCAGAGCGCAAGTGTAAATTGTGAGCGTGAGCGTGTGTAGAGATTCTGAGTGTGTGCGGAGATTGTGAGCGTGAGCGTGTGTAGAGATTCTGAGCATGTGTAGAGATTCTGAGAGTGTGTGGAGATTATGAGAGTGTGTGGAGATTATCAGCGTGTGTAGAGATTCTGAGAGTGTGTGGAGATTATGAGAGTGTGTGGAGATTATCAGCGTGTGTAGAGATTCTGAGCGTGTGTGGAGATTCTCAGTGTGTGTGGAGATTCTCAGCGTGTGCAGATTCTTAGCGCAGGCGGACATCTTGTTTAAGCTGCTGAGGATGAATAATGGCAGAGACAGGAAGGTTAAATGCAGGGAGGGGCATTGTGGGAAGGGGGACAGAGGGCCTTGGGTCTGAGCCTCAGAAAACTAATCTGGCCCCAGAGTTTTAATATGAACGGGGTGCTGCAATGGCTTTATTCTTGATCAAGGGTACCGTGGCCTAGACGCCATTACTTTGGAGTGAGGAATGGGTGAATCTTCATTAGTGGTGACTTCATAACGTGAAAACCTAATCAATCTTTCTCTTTTCTTACCTCTCCTCCCCCTCCATCTCTCCCTCCCCCTCCCTCTGCCTTCCTCTCCCTCCCTCTCTCCCTCTCTCTCCCTCCCTCTCCCTCTGTCTCCCTCTCTCCCTCTCCCTGTCTCTTTCCTTTCCCCTCCCTCTCCCCCTGTCTCCCCTCCCCCTCTCTCCCTCTCTCCCTCTCCTCCTTGCCTCCCCCTCTCTCCCTCTCTCCCACTCCCTCTGTCTCTCTCTCCCTCTCTCTCTCTCTCCCTCTCTCTCTCCTTGCCCCTCCCTCTCTCCCTCTCACCCCCCTGCTCCTTGCCCCTCCCTCTCTCTGTAGATGTGCTGGGAGGGTATAATGGCACTATCTTTGCCTATGGGCAGACCTCCTCAGGAAAGACCCACACCATGGAGGTAAGAGCGGCTCGAAGCATCTCTGTGTCTCTCAGTAAATTACAGCTGCTCAAAACTAATCAAGTCACTGTTTAAAGAAGTGGGTCAAATGTTCATTCTCAATTATATATTCCTATCAAATAAATTAAATTCATTTAAAATGCTTTTTACGGTGATTCGCCTCTGACTCACTGTCTGTTCTTCCTTCTTCTTTTTTCCCCTCTCTCTGTCTACCTTTCTGGCCCTCTCTCCCTCTCTGTCCCTTCCCCTCTCCCTCTATCTCTCTTCCTCTCCCTCTCTCCTTTCTGCAGGGGAAGCTGCACGATAGACATGGGATGGGTATCATCCCCAGGATTGCTGAGGACATCTTTAACCATATCTTTGCCATGGACGAGAACCTGGAGTTCCACATCAAGGTATGGACAGAGGATGACCCCAATCCTGGCCTACTCTAAGGGTCGGGCATGTGACCATCAGCCAACCCCAGGTGCTCCTGGGAAACTGCATTAGTGCTGTGACAGATTCTCCACTTTTCTCTGATCCTACATCATTAATTACAGGGCACTGACACCTACTGAGCTCTTCACCGGGTCATTTAGAGTGCATCTGGCTTAATCGTTTAATCATAGACAGCAGGAACGGGGCTGGTCTCAATGTTATCAGGCTTGGATAAAATAATTACATTAAATATTTTAACCATTTTGACGCCAGTATATTTCCTGAAGATTTAGTTTTTTAAAAATTCACCAGTATTCAGAACATTCTTCTCATTATTTTTTTTGGTTTTGTTGTATTTTTTGGTTGGTTGACATTCTCAGGGCTCTCCATAATGTTCTCTTATAAAAACTTTTCTGACCAAATAAAGAATTGAATGTATTTCAGATACGATTTTGATCTAAGTCATGATGAAATGAAGGTCAGTGACTCTCCAATAATGTTATTCACTGTCCCTTACTGTGGGCAACTCTGGAGTGGAATACTATATAAACCTTTATAGTCTCTTTCATCTAGAGGAAAATGGATGATGGTTCGTTGTGTTGTAAATACTATATTTAATAGGAACAGGATTGCATATAGACATATTCATCGGTAATGGCCCCCTGTAGAAAAGACTCTTCTAATCTCGCTCTCTGAATATTAATATAGGTCATCACATCACAAGTTATATATCCTCGCTCTCTTTAATCCTCCCTCTCTGTCTCTTCCTCTCTCTCTCTTTATCCCCTCTTCCTCTCTTTCTCTCATCATTGCTATCTTTTTAGGTGTCCTATTTTGAGATCTATATGGATAAAATCCGTGACCTTTTGGATGGTAAGTACACAGTTTTGATAACATTACGTAACATAACATAACATGACCTAACATACCATAACATAACATAATGACGAGAACAGCAATTCAGCCCCAAGAATGTTCTCCATTTTCCTAAGTAAATTGTACCTGGCGCTCTTATTACCTACAGACTAGATTGTGTCTAACACCGTATCAAGCCTGGTCTTGAAAACCCCCAGAGTTTCTCTCTCTACTACATGACCTGGCAGGCTATTTCACACATTGACTACTCTCTGCGTGAAAAAATACTTCCTACTGTCTGAATTTACAATTTGCTCATTTCCGTTTATGTCCCCTCGTTCTACTAACAGAACTCAACCTTAAGAATCTCTTGTAGTTCACTTTGAGGCTTTTCAATCCATGAAGGGCATTAACAATCAAATCACCCCTAAGACTCCTTTCACTAAGCTTGAAGAGATTAAGCATCTTTAATTACGTTACATTTATTTGGCGGACGCTTTTATCCAAAGCGACGTACAATAAGTACATACTAAAGGTCATTGGAACAACTGCAAAACACAGATAAGGTAAAATACTCATTATGTAATGGTTATCCATAGTGATGATCATATTAAGGGCAGTTCACACAGTAAGCATAGGCTCGGTCAGAGAGTTACGGTAAATCAAACTAGGAGGCATGACAACACGCTACAACATCAGGATAACGATATAAGTGCAATATAAGTGCTGGATGGAGGTACAAGTGTAACATGAAAGTGCTACAGGAACAAATTAGAAAGATTCACATGATAAGAGCGATTCTAGATTGGGAGCACCCTGTGGAGTAGTGATAGTTAGTCCAGGTACAGACTGAAGAGACGCGTCTTCAGACCACGACAGAGGATGGGCAATGTAGAGGATTGTAGAGGAACGGAGAGTTCATGCCACCACTGGGGAGCTAGGGTGGAGAAGCTCTGTGGTAGGGATGAGCGTCAACCATTCATCCGGATGGGAGGGAGTACAAGTCACCCTGGTGATGCAGAGCGGAGTGGTTTAGCTGGCGTGTAGGATTTAATCATGTCCTGTAGGCAGGCGAGGACTGTCTTGTTGGCTGCAGTGTAAGCGAGGGTCTGGACTTTGAACCTGACCCTGGTGGTGATTGGTAGTCAGTGGAGTGACCTCAGCAGGGGAGTGACATGAGAGAACTTAGAAAAGGTTGAAGGAAAGTTGGGCAGCAGCGTTCTGAATCAGTATGTCAGAATGGCACAGGCTGGCAGGCTTGCAAGGAGGGAGTAGCAGTAATCTAGACGGGACGTCATCGTAGCCGGGATAGAGTAGCTGGGTGGAGTACTTCTTCAGGTATGGCCGAATCGTCCTGATGTTGTACTTGAGGATGCAAACACATCTCAGGAATCAATTTGGTTGCCCTTCTTTGAACCTTTTCCAGATCCTCTTTATTTAGAACCTCCCACTTTCACAGTTCTGAGTTTGGTGGAAAATGAAATCAACCCTTTCAGATATTCCTGTTTGTTTCTGATTCGTATCAATAAGAGCCAGTTGATTATTGACCCAGACATGGGGGACTATTCTGAGCTGTCATTCACGCCACAGGATGACATCATCTCATAATATTATATTGCTTTCCCTGTCTCTGCTGCACGAGATAACAGACTGCATGTTTATGCGGCATTCTCTCTCTCTCGCTCTCTCTCTCTGTCTCTCTCTCTCAGTGACTAAGACCAACCTGGCTGTTCATGAGGATAAGAACAGGGTCCCTTATGTCAAGGTGAGTCAGGGAAAAAACATGAAAATGATGATACCTCATGCTCTATACTGTTATATTTTAAACATGCTCTATGCTGTTATTTAAACATGCTCTATGCTGTTGTGAAAACCTTTCTCACCTGTCCTGGGGTGCCCCTCCCTCTCACTCAGGGCTGCACTGAGCGCTTCGTCTCCAGCCCTGAGGAAGTGATGGATGTGATTGACGAGGGCAAAGCCAATCGGCACGTTGCTGTCACCAGTGAGTCCCGCCTCCCTCTGGCTCCTGAGGGCTAGGATTGACTCTTGCTCTGCCCCTAATGTGCCCGCCCTGGGTAACCCTGTTGTGTTTGGCGTGTCGCTTTGTGACAGACATGAACGAGCACAGCAGCCGCAGCCACAGCATCTTCCTGATCAACATCAAGCAGGAGCACGTGGAGACCGAGCAGAAGCTCAGCGGGAAGCTCTACCTGGTGGACCTGGCCGGGAGCGAGAAGGTGAGCGAGACTCAGCATGCTAACTCCACCCACTCAACGCATTAACTCCACCCACTCAGCACACTAACCCCACCACAACCCCCCTCAGACACTATCTAACTCCACCCACTCAGCACACTAACCCCACCCACTCAACATATTAACTCCACCCACTCAGCACACTAACCCCACCCACTCAATGCATTAACTCCACCCACTCAGTACACTATCTCCACCCACTCAGCACACTAACCCCACCCACTCAGCACACTAACCCCACCCACTCAGCACACTAACCCCACCCACTAAACACATTAACTCCACCCACTCAGTACACTATCTCCACCCACTCAAAGCCCTAACTCCACCCACCCAACCACTCAGCATATAAACCCCACTCACTCAACGCACTAATGCCGCCCACTCTACACACTAACTCCACGCACTCCACGCGAGACCTCATCCACTCAACACATTAAAACCCCTCTACTCAGCATACAACACCACCCACAAAACACACAACTCTACCCCCTCAACAGACTACAAATACGTTGCATGTTCATAGTGTGTGCATTCAGCCGGCTTTTCCCCCCACAGGTCAGTAAGACTGGCGCTGAGGGAGCTGTCCTGGATGAAGCCAAGAACATTAACAAGTCCCTGTCCTCGCTGGGCAATGTCATCTCAGCCCTGGCTGAAGGAACGGTGAGCCTGGCGGCACCACACACGGCACCACATCTACCATTATCAGCAATGTTTCAGAAACGTTAGGGGAGCGCTTACAGCACCACATCTATCATTATCAGAAATGTTTCAGAAACGTTAGGGGAGTGCGCACAATGCCACATCTACCATTATCAGCAACGTTTCAGAAATGTTAAGAGAGTGTGCATAGCACCACATCTATCATTATCAGAAACGTTTCAGAAATGTTAAGGAGTGCTTATAGCACCACATCTACCATTATCAGCAACGTTTCAGAAATGTTAAGGAGTGCTTATAGCACCACATCTACCATTATCAGCAATGTTTCAGAAATGTTAAGAGAGTGCGCATAGCACCACATCTATCATTATCAGCAGCGTTTCATAAACGTTAGGGGAGTGCTTATAGCAACACATCTATCATTATCAGCAACGTTTCAGAAATGTTAAGGAGTGCTTATAGCACCACATCTACCATTATCAGCAGCGTTTCAGAAACGTTAGGGGAGTGCTTATAGCAACACATCTATCATTATCAGCAATGTTTCAGAAATGTTAAGAGAGTGCGCATAGCACCACATCTATCATTATCAGCAACGTTTCAGAAATGTTAAGAGAGTGCGCATAGCACCACATCTACCATTATCAGCAACGTTTTAAAAATGTTAGGGGAGTGCTTATAGCAACACATCTATCATTATCAGCAATGTTTCAGAAATGTTAAGAGAGTGCGCATAGCACCACATCTATCATTATCAGCAGCGTTTCAGAAACATTAGGGGAGTGCTTATAGCAACACATCTATCATTATCAGCAATGTTTCAGAAATGTTAGGGGAGTGTGTTTCTAACGTGAAAATGTATTTGCCCCCTTCCTGATTTATTGCATATTTGTCACACTGAATGGTTTCATATCATTAGACAAAATGTAATATTAGGCAATGGGTAACTGAGTAAGTACAAAACACAGTTTTTATAATAATTATTTCCTTTATTTAATGAACAAAAGTTATCAAATACCCACATCACCATATTTAAAAAATGTATTTAAGTCACAAAAGGTCCTAGAAAAACACGAACTGCTGGCCTGTCTAGCCTCAGCGAAGGTCAGAGTTCATGACTGCACAATAAGAAAGTGACAGAGCAAAAATGGAATTCATGGGGGAGTAGCAACACTGAAACCCCTGCTAACCAAGAGAAACATCGATCCTTGTCTCACATTTGCATAAAAGCACATGGATGATCCCTAAGCCTTTTTTTCTACGGGCAGATGAGTCGAAAGTGGAACTTTTTGGAGGGCTAGGGTCCCATTATATCTGCCATAAAGCAAATACAGTATTTCACAGTAAGAAAATCATCCCAACAGTCAAACATGGCGGTGGTAGTGTTATGGTTGGGGATGCTTTGTTGCCTCAGGACCTGGACGGCATGTCATTATTGAAGGATCCATAAATTCTGCTCTGCACCAGAAAGAACGTCATCTCTCTGTGAGCTGAAGCGTAATTGAGTTATGCAGCAAGACAATCATCCGAAACACAAAAGCAAGTCCACATCTGAATGGCTGAAAGGAAACTCATTTAAAGTTTTCGAGTAGCCTAGTCCTCATGTGAACCCAATAGAGATGTTGTGGCAGGACCTGAAACAAGCAGTTCATGCTTGAAAACCTACCTTGAAAATCTTAAAGCAGTTCTACAAAGAAGAGCGGGCTAAAATTCCTCCACAGCGACTGCTATCACATTATAGGAAGAGTACCATCAGTGACACTACTTGCATTGTCTCTGTAAGCCTATCCATATGAACCATTAGTAGCACAGCTGCCTGCTGACTCATATGTAACCTGGATTAGCTACTGTTCACTTTTGAATGGTGATCCTAGATCTTTATTCAGCGGCCACTGTACCACACCATCAGTGAAACCAACTTGTTTCCCATGACGACGGCTTTCCAGTAACACCACGCATGATTACAGTGTATATGGAAAACCCTGTATGCAGTGTGACACAGAGCTGAGGACCTTCTCATATTGCGCTCTGATTGCACATGTCCCCCTGACCCCTCTGCTCTGTGTGCAGAAAACCCACGTGCCGTACCGGGACAGCAAGATGACCCGAATCCTGCAGGACTCGCTGGGGGGGAACTGCCGCACCACCATGTTCATCTGCTGCTCCCCCTCCAGCTACAACGACGCCGAGACCAAGAGCACCCTGATGTTTGGACAACGGTATCACACACACACACACACAGGCACACATACACACACACACACACACACACACACACACACACATACACACACACATGCACACATACACACACGCACACATACACACACACACACATACACACACACACTCACACACACATTCACACACACACACACACACACACACACTCACGCTCACTCACACACACACATTCACACACACGTACACACACACACACACTCACACTCACTCACACGCACACACATTCACACACACACACACACACACACACACTCACACTCATTCACACACACACATTCACACACACACACACACACTGACTCACACTGACTCACACTCACACACACACTCACACTCACTCACACACACACATTCACACACACGTACACACACACACACACACACTCGCACACACACATTCACACACACGTACACACACACACACACACACACACTCACGCTCACTCACACACACATTCACACACACGTACACACACACACACACGTACACTCACTCACACAGATACTCACACTCACTCACACACACACATATACTCACACACACACGCACACACATATTCACTCACTCTCACTCTTTCTCCCTCCCTCCCCCTCTCCACAGTGCTAAGACCATCAGGAACACCGCCTCTGTGAACCTGGAGCTGACGGCTGAGCAGTGGAAGAAGAAGTACGAGAAGGAGAAGGAGAAGAACAAGACCCTGAAGGAGACCATCCAGCGGCTGGAGGCGGAGCTCAACCGCTGGCGTAATGGTGAGACTCCACCCACTCAGCACTGACTCCACCCATTACACACACTAACCCCACCCACTCAGAATTGACTTTGCGCATTCCATACACTGACCCCACCCACTCAGCACTGACTCCGCCCATTCCATACACTAACCCCACCCGCTCAGCAATGGCTCCACCAATTCCATACACTAACCCCACCCACTCAGCAGTAACCCCACCCACTAAGCACTGAGTCTACTCATTCCGTACACTAACCCTACCAACTCAGCTCTGACTCCACCCACTCCATACACTGACCCCACCCACTCAGCAGTGACTCCATCTTCTCATCACACTAACCACACCCATTCAGCACTGACTCTGTCACTCAGCACCCTAACCCTACTCACTCAGCTCTGACTCCACCCACTCAGCACTGACTCCACTCATTCCGTACACTAACCCCACCCACTCAGCTCTGACTCCACCCACTCCATACATTAACCCCACCCACTCAGTAGTGACTCCATCTTCTCATCACACTAACCCCACTCACTCAGCACACTAACCCCACTCACTCATCACACTAACCCCACTCAGTCATCACACTAACCCCACTCACTCATCACACTAACCCCACTCAGTCATCACACTAACCCCACTCACTCAGCACACTAACCCCACTCACTCAGCACACTAACCCCACTCAGTCATCACACTAACCCCACTCACTCAGCACACTAACCCCACTCACTCAGCACACTAACCCCACTCACTCATCACACTAACCCCACTCACTCAGCACACTAACCTCACTCACTCAGCTCTGACTCCACCCACTCGTCACTCTAACCCCACCCACTCAGCACTGACTCCACCCACTCTGCACACTAACCCCACTCACTCAGCTCTGACTCCGCCCACTCAGCACTGACTCACCTATTCCATACACTAGTTCCACCCACTCAGCACTGACTCCACTCATTCCATACACTAGTTCCACCCACTCAGCAGTGACTCCATCTTCTCATCACACTAATCCCACCCACTCAGCACTGACTCCACCACTCAGCACTGACTCCACCACTCAGCACACTAACCTCACTCACTCAGCTCTGACTCCACCCACTCGCCACTCTAACCCCACCCACTCAGCCCATCAGAGAGCAGCTCTCACAGAGCCTGCAGTCACGGCCGCCCCTGACACGCCTCCTGTGTTTCCTCAGGAGAGAATGTTCCGGAGACGGAGCAGCTGAGCCCGGGAGCCATTAAGCTGGAGCCCAGCGATGAGCCGCCGCTGGATAACAGCTCCTCCATCGTGGTGAGGATCTCTGAGGAGGAGCGCCACAAGTACGAGGAGGAGATCCGCAAGCTGTACAAGCAGCTGGACGACAAGGTGAGACTCTCTCACACACAGGACACCGTATACACACTCACACACAGGACACCGTATACACAGTATACACAGTATACACACTCACACACTGTACACACTCACACACACTATACACACTATACACCGTATACACACTCACACACTATACACACTCACACACTGTACAAGCAGCTGGACGACAAGGTGAGACTCTCTCACACACAGGACACTGTATACACAGTATACACACTCACACACTGTACACACTCACACACAGGACACCGTATACACAGTATACGCACTATACACACTATACACACTCACACACTACACACACTCACACATACTCACACACTGTACAAGCAGCTGGACGACAAGGTGAGACTCTCCCACACACAGGACACCGTATACCCACTATACGCACTATACACACTATACACACTCACACACACTCACACACTGTACACAGTATACACAGTATACACACTATACACACTCACACACACTCACACACTGTACACAGTATACACACTCACACACAGGACACCGTATACACAGTATACACACTCACACACAGGACACCGTATACACAGTATACACACTCACACACTGTACACACATACACAACACTATACACGTATACACACCACACACACAGGCACACACGACACGTATACACACTCACACACAGGACACCGTATACACACTATACACACTCACACACATGTAACACACCGTCATACACACAGTGACACGATCACTCACTACAGACACCGTCACACACTCACACACAGGACACCGTATACACCGTATACACACTCACACACAGGACACCGTATACACAGTATACACACTCACACACAGGACACCGTATACACAGTATACACACTCACACACAGGACACCGTATACACAGTATACACACTCACACACTGTACACACTCACACACAGGACACCGTATACACCGTATACACACTCACACACTGTACACCGTATACACACTCACACACAGGACACCGTATACACAGTACACACACTCACACAGTATACACACTCACACACTGTACACACTCACACACTCTACAAGCAGCTGGACGACAAGGTGAGACTCTCTCACACACAGGACACCGTATACACAGTATACACACAGGACACCGTATACACACTCACACACAGGACACAGTATACACACTATATACACTATACACACTATACACACTCACACACACTATACACACTCACACACTGTACAAGCAGCTGGACGACAAGGTGAGACTCTCACACACAGGACACCGTATATAGACAATACACGCAATATACACACACACCCGCACTACACACACACACACACACACACACTATACACACACCTGCACTAAACACACTATACATACTATACACACTCTCATACACACACTATACACACACACACTCACACACTATACACAATACACACACACACACACCTGCACTAAACACACACACACTATACACACCATACACACTCACACACACACACTATACACAATACACACACACACTGTACACACTGTGGACATAATACTCACTATACATACTCACTATACACACTCTCATACACACACTATACACACACACTCACTCACACACTCACACACACACATATTACTTTTCTATTGTTGTGCATGCATGAACATTTTTCTGATTCCTTATGTGTGTGTATGTGTGTGTGTGTGTGTGTGTGTGTAGGATGATGAGATTAACCAGCAGAGCCAGCTTGTTGAGAAGCTGAAGGAGCAGATGCTGGACCAAGATGAGGTAAATACGCGTCCAGAGTTTCGTCTGTCCGTCTGTCTGTGCTTGTCTGCCTGTTTTCAGTTTGTATCTGCCAGTCTTAGTGTCCATATTTCTGTGTCTGCCTCTCTGTCTGAGCCCGTCTCTGCATCCTTATCTCAGTATAAACACTCTCTTACATTAATTATGAAGCTTTAACTCAAGCTTCTGGAGGCCTACCATACCTGTGTGCCAGACTGCACACAGGTTGTGTGCAGTCTGGCCAATCAGAGCCTTAAATTGAGCACTTAGGTTCTGAAGCACGCTAAAAGCCTGCAGACACTGCGTCTGTCCTGGAGTTCTGACATCTCTGCACTAGACTAAACCACTAAGGTATCCATCGGGTAACTGAACTCTGCTCCATGCCTCCCCCATGCAGTAAAATGCACTGAGCATCTGTCCCATGCAGTACAATGCACTGAATTTGCAGTGTCTATCCCACACAGTGAAATGCACTGAGCTGCAGTGTCTGTCCCATGCAGTGAAATGCACTGAGCTTGCAGTGTGTGTCCCATGCAGTGAAATGCACTGAGCGTGCAGTGTGTGTTCCATGCAGTGAAATGCACTGAGCTGCAGTGTCTGTCCCATGCAGTGAAATGCACTGAGCGTGCAGTGTCTGTCCCATGCAGTGAAATACACTGAGCGTGCAGTGTGTGTTCCATGCAGTGAAATGCACTGAGCTTGCAGGGTGTGTCCCATGCAGTGAAATGCACTGAGCTTGCAGGGTGTGTTCCATGCAGTGAAATTCACTGAGCATGCAGTGTCTGGCCCATGCAGTGAAATGCACTGAGCTTGCAGGGTGTGTCCCATGCAGTGAAATGCACTGAGCTTGCAGGGTGTGTTCCATGCAGTGAAATGCACTGAGCATGCAGTGTCTGGCCCATGCAGTGAAATGCACTGAGTGTGCAGTGTGTGTTCCATGCAGTGAAATGCACTGAGCGTGCAGTGTGTGTTCCATGCAGTGAAATGCACTGAGCCTGCAGTGTGTGTTCCATGCAGTGAAATGCACTGAGTGTGCAGTGTGTGTTCCATGCAGTGAAATGCACTGAGCTTGCTGCGTGTGTCCCCCAGCTCCTGGCCTCCACCCGTGGGGACAGTGAGAAGGTGCAGACGGAGCTGGGCCGGCTGCAGATGGAGAGCGACTGCGCCAAGGCGGAGGTGAAGGAGGTGCTGCAGGCCCTGGAGGAGCTGGCCGTCAACTACGACCAGAAGAGCCAGGAGGTGGAGGACAAGAGTCTGCAGAACAAGCTGCTGGCCGAGGAGCTGGCCCAGAAAATGGTCTGTTTAATTGCCCCACCTCCCTCCATCTATCTGATCTACTGCCCCATCTCCCTCCATCTGTCTGTTTACTGCCCCATCTCCCTCCATCTGTCTGTTTAACTGCCCCATCTCCCTCCATCTGTCTGTTCTACTGCCCCATCTCCCTCCATCTGTCTGTTTACTGCCCCATCTCCCTCCATCTGTCTGTCTACTGCCCCATCTCCCTCCATCTGTCTGTTTTACTGCCCCATCTCCCTCCATCTGTCTGTTTACTGCCCCATCTCCGGTGCATCTGTCTGTACAACTTGCCCCAACTGCCCCATCTGGTCTGTTTTATGCCCCATCTCCCTCCATCTTCTGAACTGCCCCATCTCCCTCCATCTGTCTGTTACTCACTCCTCCATCTGTCTGTTTACTGCCCATCTCCCTCCATCTGTCTGTTTACTGCCCATCTCCTCATCTGTCTGTTTACTGCCCCATCTCCCTCCATCTGTCTGTTTTACTGCCCCATCTCCCTCCATCTGTCTGTTTACTGCCCCATCTCCCTCCATCTGTCTGTTTAACTGCCCCATCTCCCTCCATCTGTATGTTTAACTGCCCCACCTCCCTCATCTGTCTGTTCTACTGCCCCATCTCCCTCCATCTGTCTGTTTAACTGCCCTATCTCCCTCCATCTGTCTGTTTTACTGCCCCATCTCCCTCCATCTGTCTGTTTACTGCCCCATCTCCCTCCATCTGTCTGTTTACTGCCCCATCTCCCTCCATCTGTCTGTTTACTGCCCCATCTCCCTCCATCTGTCTGTTTACTGCCCCATCTCCTCCATCTGTCTGTTCTACTGCCCCATTCCTCACGTATAGCCATCTTCCTCTTTTTAACTGCCACATCTCCCTCTATCTGTCTGTTTAATTTCCCCATCTCCCTCCATCTTTATCTTTTACTGCCCCATCTCTCTCCATCTTCCTTGTTTACACAGCCCTATAATTCCCAGCTCTTGATGCATCTTGAACGTTGTGTGTCCAAGTCACACTGGATGAAAAGCATGTTTCGGGTTGCCTAATGAACCTCCCTCCCCCCTCCACCTCGCAGTCCCACCTGATGGCGATCGAGTCGGAGCTGTCCCGCATCCAGGAAGTGAGCGGCCACCAGAGGAAGCGCATCGCCGAGGTGCTCAACGGCCTGATGCGCGACCTCAGCGAGTTCAGCGCCATCGTGGGGAACGGCGAGATCAAGCTGGTGAGGCGCCGCGCCGCGAGGGCTGCATGGGAGCCGGGCACACGCTGGCCTCAAATGCGTCGCATGCATCAAATGCATTAAATGCATCACATGTGTCACATGCATTAAATGAATTAAATGCTTCAAATGCGTCAGATCCATCAGATTCATCAAATGCATCAATGAAATGCATCAAATCCATCGAATGCATCAAATGCCTCAAATGCATGTGTGCATTCCACATGCCTTCATCAGCCAGTGCGAGTAACTATCTCAAGAAAAGAAATATATTCACAAATCTTCAGTTTTCTCTCATTGGTCCACATTCTGTTTGGTTTATCAGAAACAAGTATTAATATTGCCAAAGTGTACCCATGTTGATATTGTACCTGCCTCTCTTTCTCACTCTGTCTGTCTCCTTCTCTCTTCCTCTCTTTCTCCTCTCTCCCTCTCTCTCTCTCTCTCCTCTCTCCCTCCCGTCCGAAAGCTGGGGAACAACTCTCCTCTCTCTCTCTGCCTCTCTCTCTCTCGTCTCTCTCCTCTCGTCTCCCTCCCTCTCTCTCTTGCAGCCGTGGAGATCCGCGGTCTCTGCATCTCATCCTGTGGCCGGGTGAGATCAGGGTGATGAGAGGAGAGAGTAGTCGGAGGTGAAGTCCATGGTGAAGCGCTGCAGGCAGCTGGAGAGCCTGCAGCTGGAGTGCCATCGCAAGATGGAGGAGACCGGCCGCGAGCTGTCCTCCTGCCACCTGCTCATCTCACAGGTGTGTGTGTGCGTGTGTGTGAGAGAGAGAGAGAGTGTGTGTGTGCGTGTGTGTGGGAAGAGAGATGTTGTGTGTGTTGTGGGGAGAGAGTGTGTGTGGTGTGTGTGGCGTGTGTGTGGCGGTGTGAGAGAGAGAGAGAGAGATTGTGTGTGTGTGTGTGTGAGTGTGCATGTGTGAGAGAGTGTGTGTGTGTGTGTGAACTTGTAATACTATCTTTGCGGGGACCCAAGGTCCCTACAAGTATAGAAAGATGAGGAATATTACACAATGTGGGGACCTTTTGCTGGTCCCCACAAGGTCAAGAGACTGTTTTAGGGTTAGGACTTATGGTTAGGGTTACAGTTAGGTTAAGGTTAGGGTTAAGGTTAGGCATGTAGTGGCTGGAGTTAAGCTGGCAGTATACTCAGTAAGAAAAAAGAACTTCAGGATTGAGAACCACCGGCGAACATGTCCACAAACACCGTTGTCGGTATACTCAGTGAGAACACCGCACCGTTTTATGTCACTCCACGCCGCTGAGGGGTGCAGAGTACTTACGAGGCAGCTATTAACTGGGGCTGGAATCTCGCCCAGACCTCCGTCTCGCGGCTACGCCATGGATGTATAAAGAGAAGGGCTACGCGAGATCACAACACAAAACAAAAAGTTTGAAGTGTTTAAAGTGGCTTTAGTTTATCTAGCTATGCAAAAGAAGAAAAAAAGGCGAAGGAGATGGTACGTTCGCCCTCTAAATCAGAGTAGGACGGAGAATGGAGAGTTTTGTCTGTACATTCGGCAAATGTGGAGTTTAGACGAGGGGGTCCACTTCTCTTATTTCCAAATGTGTGCTAGGCATTTTGATGACTTGCTGAAATGAGTAGCACTATTCATCAACCATGCGGGAACTCACAGAAATCCCATCTCTAAGAGAGATTGGCATTGACTCTCCGTACATTAGCATGTCTTGAGAGTCCCTCTGAACTCTCAACCGTGACGTAACCAACTATGTGATATTTGGACCAATAGCTGAGAGGGGGAGGTCGGAGAACAAGAAATAACTTTTCGAAAAGTTCTCCCTGGAGGCCGTCGCACACTGCACCGTACGAACACACAACACCGCGTCTTTTTGTTCGTCAGTTGTTCTGATTGCTTTGTTTTGCTCAGAACGTTCTACTTCGTACGAAGTATACTGCCTACTTTAGGATAAGGGTTAGGGTTAGAGGTTACGGAATGAATGTAGTCAATGCGAAGTCCTCACAAGTATAGCAACACATTTTTTATGTGTTTGTGTGTGTGTGTGTGTGAGAGAGTGTGTTTGTTCTGAAGGGTGTTTGTGTGTGTGTGTGTTTGTGTGTGATGTTCTGAAGTGTGTGTGTGTGTTTGTGTGTGTGTGTGTTCTGAAGTGCGTGTGTGTGTGTGTGTGTGTGTGAGTGTTCTGAAGTGTGTGTGTATGTGTGTGTGTGTGTGTGTGTGTGTGTGTGTGTTCTGAAGTGTGTGTGTGTGTGTGTGTGTGTGTGTGTGTGAGTGTTCTGAAGTGTGTGTGTGTTGTGTGTTTGTGTGTGTTCTGAAGTGTGTGTGTGTTTGTGTGTGTGTTCTAAGTGTGTGTGTGTTAGTGTGTGTTTTGTGTTCTAAAGTGTGTTTGTGTGTGTGTGTGTGTGTGAGTGTTCTGAAGTGTGTGTGTGTTTGTGTGTGTGTTCTGAAGTGTGTGTGTTCATGTGTGTGTGTTCTAAAGTGTGTTTGTGTGTGTTTGCAGCATGAGGCGAAGATCCGTTCGCTGACGGAGTACATGCAGAATGTGGAGCTGAAGAAGAGGCAGCTGGAGGATAACTATGATTCTCTGAGTGAGGAGCTCGCCAAACTGCAGGCCCAAGGTAGCGCACGCTACACACTGAACAACAACTCTGCACAACCTGACACAGCACTACTCAACACTACACAACCTAACACAGCAGTACACTGCAACACTACGCCTTGCTACAACTAACACAGCAGTACTCACACTACACAACTCTCACACCTGACACAGCATACTCAACTCAAGCCACAACCTGACACAGCACTACAACCTACACACCTACACAACTGAACAGCAACTCTCACACACCTGACACAGCATACTCAACACTACTACACAACCTACACAGCACTACTCAACACCCTACCAACATACACTCACAACCTGACACAGCACTACTCAACACTACACAACTCTGCACAACCTGACACAGCACTATTACTTTACACAACCTGACACAGCACTACTCAACACTACGCAACTCTACACAACCTGACACAGCACTACTACTCTACACAACCTGACACAGCAGTACTCAACACTACACAACTCTACACAACCTGACACAGCACTACTCAACACTACACAACTCTACACAACCTGACACAGCACTACTACTCTACACAACCTGACACAGCAGTACTCAACACTACACAACTCTGCACAACCTAACAGCACTACTCAACACTACACAAGACTATACAACTATACACTACTCAACACTACACAACCTAACACAACACTACTCAGCACTACACAAGACTACATAACTATATGCTACACTACTCTGCACAACACTACTCAACTCTATACAACACTACACGGCTCTTCACAACTCTACACAACCTAACAGCACTACACAACACTACATAAGTCTACACAACTATACACTACACACCTCTGCACAGAAAGGTCGGATTTAGCCAGTTTATTGAAGAACAATGTGAAACACTGCCTGAAACTCTACCAGTGTGGCTGACATGAATCATTTAGGCTCTGATTTCCAGTAATAGTGTTATCTGAGCGATGCTTGTGGGTGTTTCAGAAACCGTGCAGGAGGTGTCCAAGAAGGAGAGGCAGAAGGACATCGAGGAATCAGGCGATGTCAAGGTAACCATGGATACTGTCCAGAAAGGTTATTTACAAAGGTTCCAATTTGGAATGGGACTGATCTCTCACTTTCCCTCCCCCTCTCTCTCTCTCCCCCTCTCTCTCTCTCTATCTCTCCCCCTTCCTCTCTCTCCCTCTCTCTCTCCTCTCCCCTCTCTCTCTCTGTCTCTCCCCCTCTCTCCTCCCTCTCTCCCTCCTCTCCTCCTCTCTCCCTCTCCCCCTCTCTCTCTCTCCCCTCTCTCTCCTCTCTCTCTCCCCTCTCTCTCTCCTCCCTCTCTCTCTCCCCTCTCTCTCCCCTCTCTCTCTCACTCTCCCCTCCTCTCTCTCTCTCTCTCCCCTCTCCTCTCTCTCCCTCTTTCCTCTCTCTCTCTCCCCTCTCCTCTCTCTCTCTCTCCTCTCCCCTCTCTCTCCCTCTCTCTCCCTCCTCTCTCTCCCCCCTCCCCTCTCTCAAGCCCTGGCCTGCCTCTCCCGTCAGAGTCCACCAGCAAGCAGATGGAGCTCACCGCGAGTCAACCAAAGGGCAGAAGATCATCGATGACCTCACTGAGTCAGTGTCTCCTCCCACTTCACACAAAACCACACCCCTCCTCCCTCCCTCTCTCCTTCCTCCCTCCCCTCCCTCTTCCTCCCTCCTCTCCCTCCTTCCTCCCTCTCTCCTTCCTCCCTCCTCCCTCCCTCCTTCCTCCCTCTCTCCTCCCTCCCTCCCTCTCTCCTTCCTCCCTCCATTCCAGTTTCATTTTCCTCTTCCATCTTCAGTGCATTTTTCACCACCTTGTTCACTCATACATTTTGAATTGCAGCTCGTACATTAAGATGGTGAGAGAAGAACTGACATACTTACAGTAATGATTAACCATTTTTTTATTTTAATGATTTTAACCCCTTGTTTACATTTGAGTTGTAACTGCCTATTTAGTATTGGAGTGAGCTGCCCTTATGGTGCAGTTTGGGGAGTAGATAGTTGAAGTGTAGACTGGCCCGCTGTTGGTGTAGTGTGGGAGAGTGTAGGCTGGTCCCTGTTGGTGTAGTTTGGGAGAGTGTAGACTGGTCCCTGTTGGTGCAGTTTGGGAGAGTTACTGCCGGAGTTTGGGAGTTACTGGCCCTGTGTGTTGGAAGGTAACTGGCCCTGTTGGCAGTTTGGGAGAGTGTAGACTGTCCCTGTAGCAGTTTGGAGTGTAATGTTTGGCAGTTGGAGAGTGTAGACTGGTCCCTGTTGATGCAGTTTGGGAGAGTGTAGACTGGTCCCTGTTGGTGCAGTTTGGGAGAGTGTAGACTGGTCCCTGTTGAGGCAGTTTGGGAGAGTGTAGACTGGTCCCTGTTGAGGCAGTTTGGGAGAGTGTAGACTGACCCTGTGGTGCAGTTTGAGGACTGGTAGATGAGCCCTGTTGAGGCGTTTTTGTGGTAGTTCTAGACTTGCTCCTTTAGTGCAGTTTGGGAATAGACTGACTTGATGGCACTCCCTGACTTTGACGTGTAGACCTGGTCCGCATGTAGCTCTAGCTCTGGTGAGTGGTGAAGCTGCCCTGCTTGAGCATAATACATCACAGAGACCGCTGACATTGCACATGCATGAACATGCCCTGACATGCACCTACACACATCCACTGAACAGTGACTCCTGATCACTCTCCACCGCCTGAACTCTCTCCTGAACACTGCCCTCACCACCACCTGTCACTGCTCTCCTGCCTCACTACCCCTGACACTCATCACCTGAACATCCCTGACTCACTGCCACCGCGATCCTCTGAATCACTGCCCATGACACTGCACACGCCTCTGAACTTGCCTGACACTGCCAGACCGAACACTGCACGCTGAACACTGCACGCTGACACTCACACTGCACTGAACACTGCCCCTGAACACTGCACCGCACTGAACACTACATCACACTGAACACTGCCCTGAAACTGCACCACCTGACACACATCACACTGACACTGCCCTGAACACTCACCACGCTGAACACTCTACACACTGAACACCTAACACTGAACACTCCTGAACACTACATCACGCTGAACACTGCACCAGCTGAACGAACACCATCAACTGAACACTGCCCCTGATCACTGCACCACGATGAACACTGCCCCTGAACAGTATATCACACTGAACACTGCCCCTGAACACTACATCACACTGAACACTGCCCCTGATCACTGCACCACGCTGAACACTGCAGCACGCTGAACACCACATCACACTGAACACTGCCCCTGAACACTGCACCATGCTGAACACCACATCACACTGAACACTGCCCCTGAACACTGCACCACGCTGAACACTACATCACACTGAACACTGCCCCTGAACACTGCACCTGAACACCACATCACACTGAACACTGCACCACGCTGAACACTGCCCCTGAACAGTATATCCCACTGAACACTGCTCCTGAACACTGCACCACGCTGAACACTGCCCCTGAACAGTATATCACACTGAACACTGCCCCTGAACACTACATCACACTGAACACTGCACCACACAGAACACCACATCATACTGAATTGTACAAAATGAGTATTGTACCTTATTGGACCTGTAAAAGCATCTGCCAAATAAATGTAATGCAATGTAATGAAAACTGCTCCTTATTGAACACTGCCCCTGAACGCTGCACGTGAACACTGCCTCTGAATGCCATGACTCAATAAACACTGCCACTGAACACCCTGACTCACTGAACACTGCCACGGAACACACACCACCACATCACACTGAACTCTACATCCTCTAAACACTACATGCCATTCAGCATTGCGTCCTGTTG
The DNA here is from genome assembly GCF_018555375.3 of Anguilla rostrata. Taxonomy (NCBI): domain Eukaryota; kingdom Metazoa; phylum Chordata; class Actinopteri; order Anguilliformes; family Anguillidae; genus Anguilla; species Anguilla rostrata. The sequence goes on from NC_057945.1 coordinate 3,997,351, forward strand.
AACACCCTATCACAATGAGCACTGCAGTGAACTGGGTGCACTGTGCATGTAATGAAGCAGTGCATCATGGGTAATAGTGAGAGAAGTGCTCTGTGCTTGTAATGAAGCAGTGGACCATGGGTAATAATAAGTGCTCTGTGTATGTAATGAAGCAGTGCAGTATGGGTAATAGTGAGATCAGTGCTATGTGCATGTAATGAAGCAGTGCAGTATGGGTAATAGTGAGATTAGTGCTCTGTGCATGTAAAAAAGCAGTACACCATGGGCAATAGTGAGATCAGTGCTCTGTGTATGTAATGAAGCAGTGCAGTATGGGTAATAGTGAGATTAGTGCTCTGTGCATGTAAAAAAGCAGTACACCATGGGCAATAGTGAGATCAGTGCTCTGTGTTTGTAATGAAGCAGTGCAGTATGGGTAATAGTGAGATCAGTGCTCTGTGTATGTAATGAAGCAGTGCAGTATGGGTAATAGTGAGATTAGTGCTCTGTGTATGTAATGAAGCAGTGCACTATGGGTAATAGTGAGATCAGTGCTCTGTGTATGTAATGAAGCCGTGCACCATGGGTAATAGTGAGATTAGTGCTGTGTGTATGTAATGAAGCAATGCAGTATGGGTAATAGTGAGATTAGTGCTGTGTGTATGTAATGAAGCAGTGCACCATGGGTAATAGTGAGATTAGTGCTGTGTGTATGTAATGAAGCAATGCAGTATGGGTAATAGTGAGATTAGTGCTGTGTGTATGTAATGAAGCAGTGCACCATGGGTAATAGTGAGATTAGTGCTGTGTGTATGTAATGAAGCAATGCAGTATGGGTAATAGTGAGATCTGTGCTCTGTGTATGTAATGAAGCAGTGCACCATGGGTAATAGTGAGAGTAGTGCTGTGTGGATGTAATGAAGCAGTGCAGTATGGGTAATAGTGAGATTTGTGCTGTGTGTATGTAATGAAGCAATGCAGTATGGGTAATAGTGAGATTTGTGCTCTGTGTATGTAATGAAGCAGTGCACCATGGGTAATAGTGAGATTCGTGCTGTGTGTATGTAATGAAGCAGTGCAGTATGGGTAATAGTGAGATTCGTGCTGTGTGTATGTAATGAAGCAGTGCAGTATGGGTAATAGTGAGATTCGTGCTGTGTGTATGTAATGAAGCAGTGCAGTATGGGTAATAGTGAGATTTGTGCTGTGTGTATGTAATGAAGCAATGCAGATGCTGAGCTTTTCTCCTGATCTCTCTCTGTTTCAGATTTCTCCATGAGCGTCACGAGCAGTCCAAGCAGGATCTTAAAGGGCTGGAGGAGACCGTGGTGAGTTTGTTTTATTGGAAGGCCAGTCACAGAACTTGTTATGCTAGTACAGAAATTTGTTTTGCCTTTATCACATAAAAGTTCAGTACAGCTTCAGACAACACAACACGATTAGTGAGACAAAACAGTGAAAATAAAGATTGGCAAACAAACTACAAAGTACACCACAGAAATGTATCCACAAACTACAATCAAAATGGTGGTGCTTCTTGAGGTGCTTCTGAAATACAGTACCTGAATGCAAATACGTATCTCAAACACGTGTGTATGAAAACTGTCTATCCCTAAGGAACAGAGCATCACTAGTAAATAAATAAGACGAAAATATAATGAATAAAATGAATGAGTTAAGAGATAAATAAAACGCTGTTCTTCCTCTCTCAGGCCCGGGAACTCCAGACCCTCCACAACCTGCGCAAGCTTTTTGTTCAAGACCTTACAACTCGAGTCAAAAGAGTGAGTGTGGGAGGGGTTTCTCAGCCTGGCTTCTGATTGGCTGATTTAGGATTTATGTGGCTCCGCCTCCTCCCCCAGCAGAGTCAGTGTTGATCTCAGCCCTGCCCCCTTTCTCTCTCCGTTCAGTTCAGTTGAATTCAGAAGAATAAATCTGCTCTATATGTAATACGTACGTATATGCATATATAATGCAGAAGTATACATGCACTCATACTTTCTTGTCTCTCTCTCTCCCTCGCTCTCTCTCTCTCTCTCTCTCAGAGTTCAGAGATGGAGCCTGATGATAGTGGGGGGTATACCACACAAAAACAGAAGATTTCCTTTCTTGAGAACAACCTGGACCAGCTTACAAAAGTTCACAAACAGGTGAGAGCCAGGTGTGGGTGAAGCCATGGGATTGGATGGTGGGGATTGCGCTGACCTCTAATTGGCTCATACAGCCCAGTTCAGACTGTTGGTTCTGAAAGTATATTTCTGTTTTTATATATCAAATTCTTATTCCTTTTTGTTGAGAGCCGTTATTTCACACACAAATATCAAGGAGGACAGACATAAGCAAACGATGGCAGCCATAAACAAACGATCGCTCAATTGAGCACACAGATTTCAGTGTTTTGCATTGTGTTCTATGCAGCTGCATGTGTTTTAATGAATGAGGTTTGATTGGCTGCGAGTCCTGTCTGAATACAGTTTGATTGGCTGGTAGTCCTGTCTGAATGCAGGAGTTTCTGTGAGTGACCGTGGCAGGAGTTTCTCTGCCGTTCACTCACAGAAACATGAGGAGGTCTTTCTGGAGGACAGAGCTTTACTGTGCTCACATCCAGCAGTACTGTATGTCTGTGTGTGTGTGTGTGTGTGTGTGTGTGTGTGTGGGGATGCATAACGTCCTCTCTCCTCATGCACCGGTACACTGCAGAGATGGGCACAGACACTGACCCCCTGTTCTGTGACTTTCTCTCATTTTCCTGCTTGTGTAAGCATTTTAGCACCCTGTCCGTCCAGCACCCATCACCTCCCCCTGCTCTCCCTCCCCCTGCCCACCTTCTCTCTCTCTCTCCTCCCCCTTGCCCTCCCCCCTCTCTCCCCCTGCCCTTCCTCTCTCTCCTACCCCCTGCCCTCCTTCTCTTCCTCTCTCTCCTCCTACCCTCTCTCCCCCTCTCCTCTCTCTCTCTCCTGCCTCCCTCCTCCTCTCTCCTCCCCTCTCTCTCAGTGCACGGTGGTACACCAGCATGCTCTCTCTCCTCTGCCCTCTCCTCCCGCCCCCTCCTCTCTCTCTCTCCCCTCTCAGGCACGTGTACGCCAGCATGCTCTCTCCTGCCTCTCTCCTCCTGCCTCCCCTCTCTCCCCCTCTCCTCTCCCCTTCTCAGTGCACGTGACTCCAGCAGCCGTGCCTGCCTTCCTCTCTCTTACCCTGCCTCCCCTCTCTCCTCCCTCTCTCAGACACGGTGGTACCGCATGCTCGTTGCTGCCTCTCTTCCCCTGCCTCTCTTCTCTCTCCTCCTACCCTCTCTCTCTCTCTCTCTCTCCCCCTCTCTCTCAGTACCTGGACTCCAGCATGCTCTGTTCGCCTCCAGCGGCCAGCGCTTGACCCTCGGGGTTGGTATGGCGCATTTCAGACTCTCCTCCGTCCTCTCCTCATTTCACCTGGCTCTGAGCAAAGAGTCATAAGGCTGGCAGGGGAGGCCATGCCCCCAGTGACCCCTGTCTGTCTCTGCCTCGTTGTCGCCCCCTGCAGCTGGTACGTGACAATGCAGATCTGCGTTGTGAGCTTCCTAAACTGGAGAAACGTCTTCGGTCTACGGCTGAGAGGGTTAAGGCCCTGGAGGGCGCACTGAAGGAGGCCAAGGAGGGCGCCATGAAGGACCGGCGGCGCTACCAGCAGGAGGTGGAGCGCATCAAGGATGTCATGCGGTCCAAGAACCCACTGCGACGCCCCCACGCTGCGCAGATCGGTACTGCGCCCTCTCCGCCGAAACGGTCTCTCACTCCAGAGCAGCGCTACCCAACCCTGCTCCCTCAAATCTGCCATCCTGTAGGGTTTCACCAAATGACAAACTCATACCGCATTCAACAACTAGAGATCGTGTTGAGCTGCTAATTAGCAGAGTCAGGTGTGCCATATTAGGGTTGTAATGAAGACCTACAGGAGCAGGGTTGGGCAGCCCTGCTCTAACTGTTGAATGAGGTCTGCTTTGTTAGGGTTGCAGTGTAAACCTCCAGGATGGTAGATCTCCAGGAACAGGGTTGGGAAGCCCTGCCCGAGCTATTGAATGAGGTGTGCTTGTTAGGGTTGGAGTGTAAACCTACAGGACAGTAGATCTCCAGGAACAGGGTTATGCAGCCCTACTCTAGCTGTGGAATGAGGTGTTGCTTGTTAGGGTTGGAGTGTAAACCTACAGGACAGTAGATCTACAGGAGCAGGGTTATGCAGCCCTACTCTAGACCGTCTGAAAAGGGAAGTAATAGGTTGTGAGGCTGGTGTTCTGATTGGTTCTGATTGGTTACAGGTCAGCAGCGGAGTTGACCTGAATGGCCGACCCCTAGCTGGAGCCTCGCCTAAGAAAATTGATTCCATTAGTTGGATTTTGGTTTATTAGCAAAGCATATTTGAACATCAGCGGGGTCTGGCTCATGTTGTAGTGTGGCTTGCAGTGTATAATGGTAAAGGAGCTGGCCTTGTAACCTGGGGGTTGCAGGTTTGATTCCCAGGTAGTACCCGCTCATTGCACCCTCGTGTAAGGTAACCTGAATTACTCCTAGCTGTGTGTGAACTCCTAGCTGTGTGTGAATGTAGAAATGCAGGTTGTGTGAGTTGCTCTGGATAAGAGCATCTAATAACTGCCTGTAATGATGTAGTACTGCAGTCAGCCAGATTGAAGCTTGTGAGAGGCTGTAGGTGAGTGTATATACCACAGATATCTGCAGTCAGCCAGACTGACACTTGTGGAAGGCTGTAGGTGAGTGTATATACCACAGATATCTGCAGTCAGCCAGACTGACGCTTGTGGAAGGGTGTAGGTGAGTGTATATACCACAGATATCTGCAGTCAGCCAGACTGACACTTGTGGAAGGCTGTAGGTGAGTGTATATACCACAGATATCTGCAGTCAGCCAGACTGACGCTTGTGGAAGGCTGTAGTGTGTATATACCACAGATATCTGCAGTCAGCCAGACTGACGCTTGTGGAAGGCTGTAGGTGAGTGTATATACCACAGATATCTGCAGTCAGCCAGACTGACGCTTGTGGAAGGCTGTAGGTGAGTGTATATACCACAGATATCTGCAGTCAGCCAGACTGACGCTTGTGGAAGGCTGTAGGTGAGTGTATATACCACAGATATCTGCAGTCAGCCAGACTGACGCTTGTGGAAGGCTGTAGGTGAGTGTATATACCACAGATATCTGCAGTCAGCCAGACTGACACTTGTGGAAGGCTGTAGGTGAGTGTATATACCACAGATGTCTGCAGTGCAGGCTGATTGGATTTCAATCCCTTTTTTTTTGTTTTCCAGCGAAGCCAATCAGGCCTGGACACTACCCAGCCTGCTCCCCCACCAACCCCCTGTTCACCCGCCCCAGCGATCAGCCAATCACCTTCAGCAACGCGCTGTTCCACGGCCCCGCCCAGCCCGCCGCTCCTGCCCTTCCCTCTGCCCCTAGCGCGCCTGCCCACGCCCCCAGCCCCGCCCCCAGCAGCACGTGAGTCACCGCCCCGCTGGGAGGTGTTAGGGAGAGAGGGAAGAGAAGTGCATGTAAATATAATATGGTCAGCTGTCTGGCCCTGCTACCGTCATGTCATGTGACGTGTGACATCACTCGGGCTCTGTCTGATTGACAGGCTTCCAGCTGATGTCAGCAACAGCACGGTGAAATCTACAGAACCCCTGGACTCCTACCAGCTTAATGTGGACAATGGTGAGTCTTACACACACACACACACACACACACACACGTATGCCCTCTCTCTCACACACACACACACACACACTCACTCACGTACACACACACACACACACATACACACACACGCACACATATACACACACACGCACACATATACACACACACACACGCACTCACATACACACACACACACACACACAACGTATGCTCTCTCTCACACATACACACACACACACACACACACACACACATATACACACACACACATACACACACACACACACACACACACACACACACACACACACACACACACACACATACACACACACACACACAGCACACACACACACATACACACACACACTCACAACACACACACACAC